>NW_023276806.1:54271786-54564286 GCF_003668045.3 Cricetulus griseus | reverse complement strand
AATAAAAGATTTATTTTTAACTCCGTGTGTGTGTGTGTGTGTGTGTGTGTGTGTGTGTGTGTGTGTATTTGCACTCGATGACAGTGTCTGTGGAGGCCAGAAGAGGCCTCAGAGGGCCTCAGATCCTGTAGAGCTGGAGTTACACAGCTGCCTGCTGTGGATTGGAACTGAATTTGAGTTCTCTAAATGCACACTCTTAACTACTGAGCCATCTCTCAAGCCCCAAAATCTCAGAGGTTAACAACTCTTGGGAGGTACTAGCAAGAAATGACTTTATTACTTACATGAATCCTAGGCCAATCAGGCCTTCTTCTGATTCTATATCTCCACAGCTGTGGGTATTCATCTGAATTCTCACAATGATCTTGCTGTACTATGATGAACAGTTTACCTGTCTGCCCCAACCACTGCATTACCTCCATTTTATTTAGTGTGTCATCTTCCTGTAGATTTGGGGTCCAGCATGTAGTTGGTACTCAACAAATATCTGTTGCATGGGCAAGTCTCCAAGTGTTTACATGGCAGCATCATTCATTGTCTGAGACTGGCCTATTAGATGATTTGTATAATACATCCAAGGAAGAGGGGTGAAAGTGAACAAAATGGAGACTACAAGAGCTGATCCATTTCTCCAGGATTGGAAAACACAAGTCAGGGGACTGGGACTCTGGACATGTAAAACTGAGGTGGTTGCATTGATAAAGAGCAGAATAGACCTGGATTCTGTCTAGGGTCTCTCAATTCCCTTTAGTCTGCTTCCCTTTACTTCTTGAGGGTTCCCACATTACCTGCAGCCTTTGCATATAAATCAGCTTTCCAGTGTCTCTTCAGCTGTTCAGAGTTCTCCACATGCTGAACTGCACAATGCCCCGCCTGGTCCTTCTTATCCATATTGGTTAGAACTGCCAGGCTATGCTGACACTGGCACATGCTTATAAGGCCAAGACTTTTCTGTTGTAGATACAATTAGACAATTTCTTAGGTACTGCTAAACCATTCCACAATTTTCCATCTCTTTTTTTTGTGGCTTCTTCCTTATGTCATACACAAAGATACAAATTTTGTCTGACAGATAGGAGTTTCCATTACATTTTCCTCAGGAACCAATTTCACACACTACAGTTTTAGCCAAGATCATTTTTTACTTCAAACATAGTAAGAGCTTAATAAACGTTAACTGTTATTATCAAATCTTTGGAACAGAGGCATTTACAAATTTGTTTTGAACTATAACAACATACCATAAAATTTTAAGGTGTGCTATTCAGGCTTGTTTTTTTTTTTTTTTAATGAAAATCTTCATTAGGTTTTGTAACCATCACTACTATCTAGTTCCAGAACCTCAAAACAAATTCCATACATGTGAGCCATACATCCTCTGCTCTAGGGCTCCTGGCAGCTAACATTTCCTGTCTCTATGAATTTGCCTATTTCATGTAAATGAAATCTTACAATATTCAGCCTTTGGTTCTGGCTTTTTCCACACAATGTAATGCTATCAAGGTCCATCTATATCATAGTATACATCAGCACTTCATTACTTTTAATGGATGAATAATATCCTATAGTACAGACATAATACTTAGCATACCCACTGTTTGAATATGCCCTTTGTTAATCGCTTTATCAAATGATACACACTTGAGTTATTTTTGCTCTGAATGATTGTGAATAATGCTGCTTCAAGTTCTGTGTTTAAGTTTTTGTGTTGACATGTTTTGGTTTTCATGGACACTTGCCTAGATGTTGACTTGCTGGAGTGGATGCCATGAGTAATTTATGAAAGTTCTGCTTTCTACATACACACACACTTCGGTAAATGTTACATCTGTCTCTTTTGATTATATCGTAGCAGGTGGGAAGTGGTGTCACATCCCTTAGTGACTAATAATAGTGACTAATAATGTTTAGTCTATTTTCACATGCACATTTTTTGGAGAAATCTCTGTTCAAATTTGATTTCCCAATTAGATTACTTAGATTTTGTTGCTGAGTAGAAAAAGTCTATGAACTGTAGACACAATCCTCTTATCAGATACATAACCGGCAAGAATGTTTTCTCATTTTGTGACTCGTCTTTTACTTTCCTGGTTGGGTTATTTGGACCACAAAAAGGCTTAATGTTGTTGGGATGTATTTGTTCTTGTGCACTGAGTATCAAAGTGCATTGTATAATCCAAGATCACAAAGATTTATGCCTAGTGTGGTGGTTTGAATGAAAGTGTCCTCCAGAGGCTCGTGTGTTTGAATGTTTGGTCCCTAGTTAGTGAACTGTTTGGGAAGGAATAGGAGGTTTGAGACCTTGTGGGAAGAGGTATGTCACTGGGGGTGGGTTCTGAGGTTTCAAAAACCCCAGTTCAGCAATCTATTCTCTCTCTGTGTGTGTCTCTGTCTCTGTCTCTGTCTCTCTCTCCCTCTCTCTCTCTCCTTCCCCCCTCTCTCTCCACCCCTCTGTCTCTGCTCTTATCTATTGCTCCAGTGTCATGCTGGTCTGCTTCTTGTCATGATGATCAGGAACTAATACTCTAAGCCTATAAGCAAGCCCCCAATTGAATCCTACATTTTATAAAGTTACTTTGGTCATGGTGTCTGTTCATAGCAATGGAACTGTAACTAAGACAACTGTATTTTCTTCTAAGGTTTTGTGGCTCTAATTCTTACATTTATATTTTTGATCCATTTTAACTAATTTTATATAATGTTTGAGGTAATTCACCCATTTACATATGAATATGTACTTGTTCCAACATCATTAATTCATGATGCAAAACTCTATATTGAGCCTTTGCCCTCTGTTGAAAATCAATTGACTTTAAATGAATGTGTTTATTTCTGAACCATCAATTTTGTCCCACTGATTTATTTTCTGTCCTTACAAAACCAGTCTTGACAGTCAGGGTGGTATTGTTGGAGTGTGTATGGAAGTCAGTTCTCTCCTTCTACCATGTGGGCTCTGGGAATCAAACTCAGGTTGTCCGGCGTGGTGTAAGTGGCTTTACTTGTCGGGCCATCTTGCCAGGACTTTATGGGATACATTTTGATTATCTTTATTGTTTTGTCTATTTTGAATCTCTTGATTTCCCTGTAAATATTGAGAAGGAAATAGAAAGAGAACAAAGAGATGGAGGAAGGAAGAGATGGAGGGAAGTTGGAGGAAGGAGGCAGGGAAGGGGGAGCTGCCAGGATTTTGACAGGGTCAGTTTGGGTGGGAGTGGTGCCATTTAGCAAGGCTGTCTTCTGATCCTCTACCAGGAAGTGGCTTCCCATTAATCTAGGTCATCTCTAGTTTCTTCCAGTGGTGTTTTGTATTCAGTGAAGTCATGTTCTTTTTTTGTTTCCTTATAGAAGTGGTGAGATACTGCTAGAATTAGTCTTTAGTTAAGGCTAAATGAGAATAGCAGAGATAGACCTGAAGAGGGGCCACTGTGGCAAATCCCTGTGCAATTCTTGAGTGTCTGGCAGTGTCAAAGTAACATGAGAATATTTTGGGACCACAAAGGCAGAATGCCAGCTGTAGGTTAAGATATATCATCTACAACAGAGAGGGAGGGGAGGAAGGAGGAGAGGGACAGTGTGGGAGGAGCATTTGGGAGCACTTTCGCATCCCAGGAAAAGGCCTGACCCTTTCTACTGCTGCCTGGAGGAACACGATAGCCTTACAAACTGGTCTGTCATCTAAATTCAGTTGCTCACAATATGAGATGGACAAGTTTCTCTCCATTCCTTGAGGCCTGTCATGCTCAAGGGACTACTGACACCAAAAGTTCTCATTTAAGCAACAAACAGTATTCCAGGACTGTCCTGCTCTTCACTCCCAGTGTGCTGTGGCAAAGGGGATGACAATAGCAATAGCTGGGAATAAAAACAATTCCAAGGACTCTTTTGAGTCTGAAACCCAGTGGCAGAAAAAAAAGTCTATGAAATTCCCTTGAAAAGAATGGGAAAGAAGCCACATAAAAGATTTTATTACTTATGACAAACTCTTGCTGCTCACATAAATTTTTATAGACTAAAATCACATTTATAAATATGCAACATATATGCAAACACACCCTAACGTATTGAAGAGGTTGCATCTGCAGCGTCCTGTGCAAAACCAAGTATTGATCTTAGGCCAAACATCTTTAAATGCAATAGAAAAAGCAATGCCAGGAACAGAGCTTTCGCAAACTCTCAGATTCTGAGAGTCACTCTCTGGCCCTCCCTGTTTCATTCAGAATAATTCCTCAAACATCACAAACTAGAGCTGACACTGACACTTAATTTAGTCTGCAGATGTGCAATTCCTTGACTTACCAAGGATGGTTTGCTTTAGTGTTTCCTGAGATGCTTGGGGTATCTCATAGTTATCATTTGTCCTGGCAATATTTCTGGGAACAGATTTTTAAAAATGGGTGAGATGGGGCAGGGAAATAAGCAGATTTATCCACACATTATATAGGTGGGGAAACTGAGGTGTGAGAGAGAAGTAGACTTTTGTCCACTCATTAGTGTATTAACTCCTCAGTTGCCAAAACCATGTTTATTGCTTTTTCCTCCAGACACTAAGGTTCCATCGCTGTCCTGTTTTCCTTCTCATGGAGTAACTGGTCTCATTGGGGACCAGTTACTCCAACTGGTCTCACTGGTCTAATTTACCTACCTGAAGCTTCAACTCTCTCACCCACTACATCTTTATGCTTTAATTATAGGAAAAGCATGCTTTATGTGCTAGAAACAATGGACTAAAGGTCTGTCCATTTGTGTCTGGTTCAGAAACATTGGAATAGAATTCAGAGCACGTGAAACAATGAAAACTTTACAAAGAAGGCACAGGACCGGAGCGATGGCTCAGTGGTTAAGAGCATTGGCTGCTCTGCCACAGGACCTGGGCTCATGCTTGGCATCCAAGTGGCAGCTCACAACCATCATAAATCCAATTCCAGGGGATCTTACCCCCTCTTCTGGCCTCTGAAGGCACTGCACACATGTGCTGCATGGGCATACATGCAGGTAAGACACCCATACACACAAACTAAAAATGAAGGGGGAAAAGGACATGAAATTGTGCACCCTAGTTTACTTAAGGATGACAAATCTCACTGTGTATGTGCTGTCATTTGCTTTAATGAATGAATCCTACTGGACAGATGTGGCAGAAGCAGTGGAGCCAGGATTTAAACCAAAGTCTACCTTGCTCTGACCTGGACATTTTTCTTCTTTAACTGGCATATTGCTTCTGTATTTCTCACAGCCATGGGCATGGCCAATTCATAGAGCCTGTCACAATCTGACATGATCTCTCAGCCTCACAGACCTGTTATGAAAATTACACAAATAAATATAAATATGAACATAGTGCCCTAGGGGAGCATCTGGCATAAGGGATGGACCGATCAAATGTTAGCTGCCATTGTCACCTCTTTTCCTCCTCTCTTATACCCCATGTTCCTCTCTGCTGTGCCCTCAACTCTTTACTTGGTCATTACAAATACCTCCTCTTTGATTACCCATACAAAACATCTCTCCTGCCTTTCTCCCTTACCATCGAAAAAATTTAGTATATGCTTTCCATTTTGGATTTGCAACATATGGTCCTAGAATGCTCCATTCAGGTTTTACTACCTAACGGTGTTCTTCATCCACAATACTTTTTCACACCACATCAGGGGTATGTGTGCTGGGGGGGGCGCTGGGATGTTCTGTTTTTGATTTTTGGTTGGAGATAGAGACTTTTTGGCAGAAGACGTTGTGCACTATGAGGGAATCATATCAAATGAAGACGGTCCTTCACCCAGCATGTTGGGAGCATCCATTCAGGAAACGCAGCGGTAACTGAACATATAGGTAACTTTGTATGCGCTCCTTGCAATGGAATCTGATGGACAAGCTTCTTGGTGAGGGATGGACTTTTACAGTGCCCCTCTCTCTTTCTCACCCACACTCACTCCCCATTGCAGGTCAGCTGAGAGTCTGGAGATGTTTGCAGTTCCATCATATCCTGCCTGTTTCAACACCGCCAATTATTTAGACCTTACACTTTCTCTACTATTTTCAAACATTCCCCCCTCCCCAATAACAACTGAGAAAGAAGTAAAAGGGGCTTATGAGAGTACTGAGAGGAAAGACAAATGAATTACCAAATTAGACCCAACATATGGAAGCTTTTCACTAGTCATTTGACATAAGCTAGTCAATTTAACATGCTAAGAGTTTGTCAGATAATTACTGTTATCACCATTTTACAGTTGAGGAAATGGGGTCTCACGGAGGTTAAGTGCTTTGACCGCGTTCTGGAGTAGGTACTATCCAACTGGGCTTTAAGCCAAGGGCTACTCAACTCAAACCCTGTGGCTCCCCTCCCTGCTTTGCTTTATGGATGATCCAGGGATGCTAGACAAATTACCATTAACTCATTTTTGCTTAAAACCCCATGCAAGTCTCAGGCTCACACCAGGATCCTGGGCCCTACTGCACCCAGTGTGCAGACTCCAGGGCTCTCAAATAGCGTCAAGGAAGGGACTGTCAGAGGCTGCCCAACTCTCTTCTCAGAACTCTGGGAGGGCTTGCTTCTTAGCTCATGGTGCTGCTGACAGGCTTCAGG
The DNA here is from genome assembly GCF_003668045.3 of Cricetulus griseus. Lineage (NCBI taxonomy): Eukaryota > Metazoa > Chordata > Mammalia > Rodentia > Cricetidae > Cricetulus > Cricetulus griseus. Next base: position 54,557,703 of record NW_023276806.1, on the reverse strand, counting down.
TTATCATTGCCCAATTTCTTGCCACAGAGCAACTCTGAGTTTGGCAGGTAGTTCCTCTTCACGTGACAAATTAAGAGAGTAAGAAGCACGGAGAAGGGAGACACAGGGCTTTATAACCCAGTCTTGAAGATCAGACCCATGGTCTTTTTAGTCTACTCCCTAAAAGTGAGTCAGCACACCCAGCCTGCATCAGAAGGGAAGGGCGTCACACAGACCAAAACACCAGAAAGTTGTGTCCAGGTGGGAATTTGAAGAAATCCTTATTCCGAGGTCTATTTGTGAAGCAAATAGTCTTTGCTTCACAAAAGCTGTTTGTGTCTGAATAATTGTGAAGAGAACATGAGCATCCTATCTGTGTTTAGTACTTCACATGAAAATTTCAACATAGCACATTTGTACAAGTTCAGAACAATTCACAACAAGCTCTGAACTAGACCATTTAAAGTAGATCTGAAAGATGCAACCATATACATACACACTTCTACAGCATTGCATATTTTATACCTGGAAAAACAGTATATATATATATATATATATATATATATATATATATATTGCATATTATGTTGGGTATATATACACAGATGATATTTGAAAATTCCTCACACAGCAGTGGTAAGATAAAGAAAATGCAAACAATAGAGATAAGTAGCGTTGTGACAGTGTACATTATTTTCCTGCAATTTTTATTTTACAGTTTTATTTTCATTTTATTAATTTTTATTTTCGACTATTTTGTGCATGTTTTCATTGTTCAGTGATTAGATTACATGACCTTGTTGCCCTGTTTTATCTCTGTCCCACTGCTACAGGCTCCCTTTCTTCTTCCCCGAGGGTCCTCTTGCACTTTCATGTCTTTTGTTGCAGGGCTTGTGCAGACAGCCACACCCGCTGTGTTCATGATGGCAGCACCCATGAAGACAGCCCTCACGGTGCTGCTCCCCACCTACTAGATCTTCCAGTCTCTCTATCCCCTCTTCTACAATGTCCTCTGGGTCCTGAAAGGGTTGACAAAGATGCCATATTTAGATTGAAAATCAATTGTCACTTATAAAGATTTCTATAATGTTACAGCTTGAACAAGAACCAAAAGAAATAGCCCTATGGCCACGCACATTGCATGCATATCTGTCTCCTTATTGGTCACGTTTTATTACTGTTCCAAGATAGCGAAAGATGTTTACTGAGCAGATATGAGAAACAGTCCTACATTTTGGTGAACTTATAATGAAGAAGGCTCTCTACAACCCCAAACATTTATAATTCTCATAGAATGTAATAAGAAAGGTGGTGCCCATCAATAGTTGACACTGGAACAAGACTCTGGGGCCCAGGAGTCTGCCCTGCTGGCTGAGGGATTCTGACACGTAGCCTTACCACAACACAGATTGACAAAACCTATGTTATAGGAGAACTTTGAGGACAGCATGGCCGTACAGGCCAGGGAGATGGATGCTGGAGTTAGACTGCTTTCATTCAGTTCCTGATTCTGCCTCTTAGTTAGTGGAGGCAATGATGTCGTTTACCTCATGTGTGCACTGAGAAGACTTTTAATTAATATGTGCAAAGCACTGAGAATGATATTTGTTGCTTGGTAAGTCTTAAATCAATAAAGGTGAAATGAAGACATTTGTGCCAAACTTGTGGCATAGTGATCATAGAACTCTGTTCCTTGCATAAATTGAGAAAAATTAAGATTCCTCAAAGTTGCCGGGCGTTGATGATGCATGCTTTTAATCCCAGCACTTGAGAGGCAGAGGCAGGTGGATCTCTGTGAGTTCAAGACCAGCCTGGTCTACAAGAGCTAGTTCCAGGATAGGCTCCAAAGCTACACAGAGAAACCCTGTCTTGAAAAACCAAAAAAAAAAAAAAATTCCTCAAAGTTTTAATTTTTGTTTTTTTCAACTAGAAAATACTTGCCATACATCATTCATATGAAAGGTAAACAAAATTATATATACATATAAAATTTTTATGTATGTTCATGTATATACAACATCTAGGTTTGCAGTTCAAATAAGGACTCAGTAAAAGATAAATAATAGCTATTTATATTGTGAATATTTACCAGCATTTATAGAGCTAGTTGCAAAGGAGCGTGGGGAACACTAAACAACAGGGTACAGAACCTCTCCCATAAAGGGGTAAGGAGATCTAAGAAAATGTCTCCCCCAAGTCCTTGACAAGGTACTCTCTAGACTTGAGGAGCACTTTGCAGAGAGTGTATCTGGAGCAGTGGTTCTCAACGTGGGTCACGACCCATTGGGGGTTGTTAACAACCTGCTTATCAGGTATTTATAATACACTTCATAACTGGAGCAAAATTATACTTATGAAGTAACAACAAAATCATTTTATGATTGGGGTCACCACAACATGGGGAACTGTATTTTAATTGGCATATTAAGTTTCTAATGTACTTCCCTCTTGTGTTTCTAATCATGTCTCTTTGTGGGTATAGGCTGAGGGTACAAAGAAGGTATTAGGACTGGCTGATAGTGTTAAATGCCTTCTGAGGGCACACAGCTTGGGATATAAGCAGAGGAAGTTATAAACCCCAGAAGCCATCTCCTAATGACTGTTGTCATGGGGTGATGAGAGGGCCTCAGGAGCACCCACAGGAAAGACTGAAATTCTCTTGGCATCTTTCTGAAAGACCCTAATGGTAACTCCTTGGCTCAGAACTGTGATGCCCTGGGCCTCGCCTCAAAAACAAGTCAGTAGCACCAGTGTGGGTAGAAAAGAATGCATTTTTCAAAAACATAATCCTGTCTTTGGCATTGCAAATAGTAGCCACAAGCCAAGGGGGGCAAGAAAAGCACGTTGAAAGACTGTTCTGGGAAGTACCCTGGCCCCTGACCTCCTCTTAGGGCCAGAACTCCAGTTATCAGACTGAAGGCAAACATACCACAAAACAAGCCATGGGGAGACACCACTTCATGACTAAGTGCTTTCAGGAACTTGGAATAAATGCAAATACATAAACAACCATTGCAGCTTTGAAACTAAATACTACTAAGGGCCAGGGGTTACTCATGGAACTTTGTTTTTTATTAGAAATCCCAGTTCCAGCAACTATCACTGTCCCACCCTGATGGTGAGTTCATTTGGGGCTCATCCTTTCTGATGACTATCTTCAACAGTACAAATGGGATTCGCTTGGTTTTGACACCTCTTTTATTTTTCTACCTGTGATTTTAAAGAAATCTGGTTACTTAGTAATAATTTACATCTTAAACCAATAGTTCACTTGCTAATTATTTATGCATCTTGGTTACAATTCTTTCTTAACCAAGTAAAGCCAGTAACAAGACACAAATTTGAAACCCTTCCCTTTTAAAAGATGGAAGAGTCCTGGTGTGGCTTGGAAATCGATTTGGTTTGAATTTGAACACTTGACCCTCCCTCTGCTGGTGAAGCTATTTGGGGATGTTCTGGAAACCTTAGGGGGCATACACTACCTGGACAAAGCAGGCTACTGTCTGCTGGATTCTTAACCTGGTCTCTGCTTCCTGCTCTGCCAGGATGTGAACAGTCTCCACCACATGCCCCTGCCACCATGACCACCCTGCCAGGATGGAGTGAAACCTTTTGATCCCAGGAACCAAAATAAAAATTCTTCCTCTATATTGTTTTATCAGGGAGATCTATATGTATCTAATACAAGGCCACAGAGAGGGGAACAATGCAGTTACTGAGTAAGGCTTACGACTACTGTCTGCTCACCCCTGGTCATCTCACTATGATAACATTAGCACTCTTCAGTGCAGCCTATCTTGCTTGGTCCTGGGAGCATCTTTCTTAGGAAGGTTTGCCATCTGTAGTGTTGAAAGCAGAGACAGTTGTCCCTCTCACCACAAACCTCCAGACAGGAATGGAAACAGGAGCTAAGAGCTCTTATTTGTAAGGAAGACAAGATGAGGGCTAAAGAGGGTGCTTGGATAAGCTAGCCACAACCTAAGAGGTGTATACAGCCATCCCAACAGTTATAGCACTAGCAATTTAACCATGGCCTGTTTCTTTTTGAATAAAGTAAACAGCAAGGCGGGATTCCATGAAGCCCTGGGAAATGCATCAATATGAACTCTTTGGGGGAAGAAAATGTGCTTATTCATGGCATTTGTTGATTTGCTCAGAATAACCCTCCCTCCGTGGTCAGTTTTAAGAAACCTTAGTGAAATCATAAACAAGAAGTTGGGAAGAAAAGTGAGCAGTGCTACCTGGGGTCAGCCTGGGGATGGGGGAGACCAGAACAACTGGACTTCTTAGGTTTGCATCTAGGAAGTAACAAAGGAAGGAGAGAGAAGGCAGGATGCAAGGGATTTGTAGCAAAAGGTGTGTTGCAGCGTGGGTGCAGCATTTGTGTGTGGCATGTGAGACCAGGCATGGACTGAGGGAGTGACAGGCCAGCTGTGGTTCTGTTTCATCCCAAGTTTCAGTGGAACAGCCTGAGTCCCCTTTAAAGACTGTTAGTGACAAAACAGAAGTTTTGTCTCCAATTGAACTCCATTTAAAACAAAAGTTGTTTCAAATAATCCGTTGGTTACAACAGTCAGTGTAATAGTTGATGAACTAGCCACTCTCCTAGAAGCCAACATCAATAGGTTGCTATTACAGAAAATGGCCAGGCAACAGGGCACAGCCAAGCCAAGGAACAGGGACTTTCAGACTGAGCCGGTTAAAGGTCATGTGTGTATAGGAAATGGAGAATGCCAAAAGGCTAAGAGTGATGTATTAATTTGCGTCAAGATAAGAGCTCTGTGTAAGAAGGACTATTTCAGAGTGATCTTGTTACCCGACTGTCTCATTATATTAACCCATCCTCCGAAGGCTGCATTTCCTTTGTGGCATCGAGGGGCTATTCAAAGTACTGCCCCAAGGCAAGAAGTTTATCGTTGGTAATGTGAACACGGGAGGGGGGGGGACTGCAGCTCTCAATAAGTATTTACTGAGGGCATCTTGCCCAAGATGTGAGATAACTCTTTACTTCACCCACAGTACACCACGGCAGCGTGCCTGCATGACACCTGCTCCCATCGGCTTTCTCCAGGAGGCAAAGTGATGCTGCTGGAAACTTCTAGCCGTTCCTTCCGGTTCTGCTTTGTGACCTACAGGAGAGGCTCTCAGACACCATTTCTCTGTTTTCTTTCTCTTTCATGGGGATTTTATTTTGGAGCTTCTGTAATTCATTTAAGCACTTTTGTATAATTTAACTATATTTAGACATACGATTTAACTGTAAATAAACATAAAAATACTACAAACATAAGTGTAACTAATTTAACTATTTTGTAACATGAACTCGCACCAGAGGCCCTTTAGTAAATGAGTCCTTTAAAAACGAGCCAAAAAATTTTGCAGTGAATCAGAAGCATACGATGAGTATCTCCTGAAAGTTCTCAGTTAGCTTTTTTTTAAATTATGGGAAAAATGCTAATTTTCTTGCCTAGGAAACTTTAACAATCCCATTACAGTCAACAATGAAAATAGTTTTGTAGTGCAACTAACTTTAAGGATTTTGAAATAAAAACCCAGTGGTAGCATCAAGTATCTGTTAAAGCATACAGATAATTAGGACAGAAAAGTTCTCAGGATAGGCAGAAGCAAGAACATGAAGATGGTTTGTTACATAAGTAATCATCATGCTGTCTGGTCTTAGTGACTAAAGAACTTGAGTTCTTTAGACAATATTGGACCAGAGCAAAACTGTTTCTGCCAAAAGTCACCTCCCTCAGACTAAGTAGTTTCTCAGAAAATGTCCAACAGACAAGGCTGGCCCCAACAAAACACTGTTCCCCATGCACAAAGAAATACATTTGGTGGTTTATTTTAATTTTGAAACTGTGTGTGTGTGTGTCTCTGTGTATGTCTGTGTATGTGTATGTCTCTCTGTGTGTGAGAGTATGTGTGTGTGAGTGTCTCTGTGTATGTCTGTGTCTGTGAGAGTATGTGTGAGTATCTCTGTGTGTGTGTCTGTGTGTGTGTCTATGTTTGTGTGTGTCTGTGTGAGTGTGTGTATCTGTGTGTGTGTCTCTGTGTGTGTCTGTGAGTGTGTGTCCCTCTGTGTGTGTCTGTGTGAGTGCGTGTGAGTGTCTTGTGTGTGTTTCTGTGTGCATGTCTGTGTGAGTGTGTGAGTGTGTGTCTGTGTGTGTGTGTCTCTGTGTCTGTGTGTGTGAGTGTGAGTGTGTGTGAGTGCCTCTCTGGGTATGTCTCTCTGTGTGTGTCTGTGTGTATGTGTGTCTGTGTGAGTGTGTGTGTGTATCCCTATGTGTGTTTGTATCTGTGTATGTCTGTGTCTGTGTGAGTGTGTGTGAGTATCTGTGTGTGAGAGTGTGTCTCTGTGTGTGTGTGTGAGTGTGTGGCCCTCTGTATGTGTCTGTGTGAGTGTATGTGAGTGTCTTGTGTGTGAGTGTCTCTGTGTGCATGTCCGTGTGAGTGTGTGAGTGTGTGCCTGTGTGTGTCTGTGTGTGTGTCTCTGTGTCTGTGTGTGTGAGTGTGAGTGTGTGTGAGTGCCTCTCTGGGTGTGTCTCTCTGTGTCTGTGTGAGTGTGCATGTGAGTGTCTCTGTGTGTGTCTGTGTCTGTGTGAGTGTGTGTGTGTGTGTCTCTCTCTCTGTGTTTGTGTCTCTGTGTGTGTCTGTGTATGTCTGTGTCTGTGTGAGTGTGTGTGAGTATCTCTCTGTGTCTGTATGAGTGTGCACGTGAGTGTCTCTGTGTGTGTGTGTGTCTGTGTGAGTGTGTGTGTGAATGCCTCTGTGTGTGTGTATGTGTCTGTGTGAGTGTCTGTGTGTGTGTGTCTCTCTGAGTATGTCTGTGTGAGTATCCCTGTGTGTGTGCCTCTCTGTGTGTCTGTGTCTGTGTGTGTGAGTGTGTGTCTCTCTCTGGGTATGTCTGTGTGTGTGTCTCTGTGTGTCAGAGTGTCTGTGTGTGTGTGTGAGTGTGTGTGTCTCTTTGTCTGTGTCTGTGTGTGTCTCTCTGTGTATGTCTGTGTCTGTGTGAGTGCGTGAGAGTCTCTGTGTGTGTATGTGTGTGTGTGAGTGTCTCTGTGTGTGAGTTACTCTGTGTGTATTTGTGTAAGTGTGTATATGTGAGTATCTGTGTGTGTCTTTGTCTGTGTGTTTCTTTGTGAGTGTGTGTTTCTCTGTGTGTGTGTCTCTGTGTATGTGAGTGTCTCTCTGTGTGTCTCTGTGTGTGGAGTATCTCTGTGTGTGTCTGTCTGTGTGTGTCTCTATGTGTGTGTCTTTGTCTCTGTGTATGTCTATGTGAGTGTGTGTTAGTGTCTCTGTGTGAGTGTCTGTGTCTCTGTGTGTCTGTGTGAGTGTGTGTGTGTGTGTGTGTGGTGTGTATCTGTGTGTGTGTCTCTGTGTGAGTGTCTGTGTCTCTGTGCGAGTGTGTGAGTGTGTGTGTGTGGTGTGTGTCTGTGTGTGTAAGTGTCTCTGTGTGTGTCTGTGTGAGTGTGTGAGTGTGTGTCTGTGTGTGTGTGCCTCTGTGTGTGTGTGTGTGTGTGTGTGTCTGTGTGTGTCTCTATGTGTGTGTCTCTGTGTATGTCTATGTGAGTGTGTGTTAGTGTCTCTGTGTGAGTGTCTGTGTCTCTGTGTGTCTGTGTGAGTGTGTGTGTGTGGTGTGTGTCTGTGTGTGTAAGTGTCTCTGTGTGTGTCTGTGTGAGTGTGTGTCTGTGTGTGTGTGCCTGTGTGTGTGTGTGTATGTGTGTCTGTGTGTGTGAGTGTCTCTGTGTGTGTCTGTGTGTGTGTGCCTGTGTGTGTGTGTGTATGTGTGTCTGTGTGTGTAAGTGTCTCTGTGTGTGTCTGTGTGAGTGTGTGTCTGTGTGTGTGTGCCTGTGTGTGTGTGTGTATGTGTGTCTGTGTGTGTGAGTGTCTCTGTGTGTGTGTCTGTGTCTGTGTGAGTGAGTGCCTTGTGCGTGTAGGTGTTCTAGTGATGCTGGAAGAGGACCTGGATCCCTTGGAGATGGGGTGACAGGAGTTTGCGAGAGGCCCCATATGCCTGCTGGGAACTGATTTCAAGTCCTCTGGAAGAGCAGCAGGTGATGTTAACCACCTAGCCATCTATAGAGTAGCTCTGTTGTTAAAAAAATTATAGATGGCAAGAAAAATTTAAATTTTATCAGACTGATTAAAGAGGTTCTGAGTAGTGGGAGGAAGCTCCCATCACAGCCCTGACATGCAAGCCCTGTCTCTTCATGTATCCTCTTTCTCATCATTTCTGCCTGCTAAGCCAAGTCCCGTGCCATGAGTAGGAAGGGGATGGGAATGCACTCACTGTCTAGAGCTCCATGCTCGGGATCTGAACCTAACCCCATGCTAACTTGTCCAGGGCTGATTGTTCATTCTCAGCTGCCCTAAAGAATCGAAAGAACCAAACCTGGAGGAACATTCCTTGGGGACACTGCATTCAGAGAGTGAGCATGACTTGATGTCATGTGTCACGCGGAGTCAGTTCTTACTGTTTGAATGATTTGAGAACCCATTTCCCAAGTGGAGAGAATAATATCTACCTTAAAAGACAGGAGGAAGCACAGAGTAACACAGGAATAGAGGGCCTGTTGAGGAACAGGCCCTGCCGATGGCTGTTCTCATCGTATCTCCACACTCCATCACATCCTCTCCAGAACGAACTTTTCTCTCTCCCTTCCCTGTCCTCCCTGCCCTCTACTTAAGAGGAGGAAGGAATGGCTATTATTGTCTTCCTTAGAATAACCAAAGGCACTTTTAAACTATGTTTGAGACTGATGGAGAACAATCTTCCATATGTGGGTACTGGCCACAGCAACTTTTAGATAACTCTAGAGGAGTTAGTTATGGTGAGGTCAAAGGTTAAATGGTGAGCCAGGAACAGCTCCGACAGAAATAAACTCAGTTCAGTAAAGAAGGGCCAAGCCCCATGTCCCAAGAGAGCAGGCATCCCACCTCTTCCAATCAGAGGCTGAGAGATCCTGTAACCTTCTAACGCTTGGCTGAGGAGCAGAGTGCTGGAGCTGTCCAAAGCTTCCTCTGCTACACACTGTACGTTGTGGTCCATCTGTCTGTCTGCCCACTCATGTTTGTTTCCACTGTCAGCTGATGGAATCTGAACTCATGCTATGCTACGTGTTGGGTTTGGCTCGGGAGGAGGTATTTTAATATCCTTGCTCGACTGGAGCCATCTCAATGCCGCTGAGTTCTGTTATTTTGACTAGGATAATGTGTTGCCCCAGGTTTCTGTGTAGTCATAGCATAGAACATTTCAACTTTAAACTCAAGTTATCTACTGTAGGAAATTCTTGTTAAAATAACCACTCCTGGAGCTTCCTTCTGCAGGTTCCTGAAACTGCAATCAACTCTTGGACAAACCACGTATGTCAAAAAAACTCTTGTTTACATTTCTCACCCATAATGGAAAAATCTGAAATTGCTATAGCATTCTTCCTCTACTCTTCTCCTTTCTGTCTGGAATCCAGTACATGAATTGGGCAGTGCTGGTGAGACGTGATAGTTATTTTTAATCTGGATTTCTGTGATTTGTATTCAGTCCACAAAGAGTGTGTTGACCAACCCAGACAACGCGAGGCTGAATGTATTCACTCCTCTACAAACATCATATGCCATGTGTGCCAGGCAACGTGCAAGCACTGGAAATCCAAGGGTTTGCTACCCAATCCCAGCCTAAAAGACTCACCATCTTGTAGAGTAGCAGTGTGTGTGGCAGGGGGGATACAAATGAGGGGAGTCTGTCAATTAGAAAGCAGGGAAAACTTCCAGTTGAACTTCCTTATCTCCATCCCTCACAGAATTGAGCACTTTCTTCATGAACTTGGGCTCACCCTTCTTATTTTTCAGTGGCCACTGGCAGGCTAGTGATGACTTCCTTGGAAGCAGAGAGTTTCCTTTCTCAGATTCTAGCACAGTCAAGAGGACTGTGCATGTTCAAACTCATGAAGAAGTGTGGACTACAGTTACCCCATGATGGATGTCAGAACAGTGGCAGACCACAATTGTGGTCTTGTTGCTTGTACTTGTACAGAAGAGTTGAGCATGCTGATGCCTATCTGTAGTTCAGCACTTGGGAGGTGGGGGAAAGAGGATCAGGAGTCCCTTGGCTGCACAGCAAGTTAGAGGTTAGCCTTGGCTACACAAGACCCTGCCTTAAAACAACAGCAAACTGTACCAGAGAAGCAAGTCATGAACAATGCATGGAAGTTTTGGTCACAGAAGGAGGCAGTTAAAGATTAATTATCAAAAGACTGCTATGGAAGGTTAAGGAAACAATTTCCTCTTAAACTGAGTGATCCGCTCCATGAATGCAGGAACATGACTGGTTGTTCATTGTTGCATCTCCAAGGGTAAGCACATACAAATACTCAGTAAGTCCATTGAGTGTGTGAGTGGATGGTAGATGAATAGACAAATAATGGAGAGGTAATTGTCATGAAATGCTTCATGAAAGAAGTGAGTTTTCAACATTACTAGTATTAGAATATCATAGTCCATTCAGGGTGCTTTAACAAACTACCACAAACTAAGACACTTATACACAAGAGAAAAGTATTTATCACAGTTCAGAGGACTGAGAAGTTAAAAATCAGTGCACCAGCAGATTTAGTCTTTGGTGAGGAACCACCTTCTGGTTCACAGAAGACATGTTCTCATGGTACCAAGGCTAGTCTGTTCACTGAGGTCCTTCTCATAAGGACAATAATCTATCCCCAAGACATACCTCCCAAAAGCTCCAAGTCTTCATAGCATTGCTTAATATGAATTGGGGTGGGTTACTTAGACCATAGCAGAGGAAACAATGGCAAATCCATGGAGTCATCTTCCTGTTTTTTTTCCAGGACATTCGGGAGGATTGGGAGACCACTAAGATGGAGTACGCTTTCAAGCATTTGTGGCCAATATTCCTGAGTAATGCCAGGACAGTCACTGACTGGAATCCAAACACTGGTCTGAGACAACAGGAAGAAAGTCTCTTGTTCTAAAGGCTGAGGCCTCTTCTGCCAGTGTTCTATCTACCTGTGGGGTAGTTCACAGAGCTCCTGGATCATGGCTGACTGTGTCAAGAGTGACACTGTTATGAAAGCGTTGACTTCTGCCAAGCACAAGTTGGCCAGTGGGTAAATGGGATCCCAGCAGCTTCCAGTTTTCCCCATCCATTTTGAAGGTTTTCCCCAGGCTTCTCCTTAAAATATTACTCTGATGTCACCTGAAGACCATATGAGTGCACATAAGTATTGGGTCAAAGCTAGCCTGAGGATTTCTATGAGTTACACAAGCCCTTTACCACTGAGTTACAGCCCCTGCTTATCCACAAAGGTTCTTAAGGTCACTACATACTCTATCCATACATTGACAACCAAATAAGTCTATAGATGGACGCAAGAATCACATACTATGTTCAGCATCTATAACCAATAGCAAGCAGCAAGAGTTATCTAAGCTGAAGACAGGGAATGCATGCAGCTATTATATGCCTGGCATATAATAGATACTCAGAAACTATTCAGTGAAGGAGTAAAGCATCCCTTGTCTCACAGCAGCCTTCTGTTCATCCTCTCTTGTTCCAATCCTCATTTGGTTGATTTTTGATTGTATCTCTACTGTTGGTGTATTCTGGTATCCCACTATCATCAGTCCTGGGGTGCTCTCTTTCTCTTTGGAATCCAGTACTGGTATCTGTCTCATGGTATGAGACTATTATCCATGTTCTAGATGACAAGTATATTGATTTCCTCATACTACCTTGTGCCTCCTCATGTCGGGCCCTCTAGACCCATCTTCTACCTTAGTTGCCTACCACAAATTCTGTTTCTTATCACTGTATTCATGCCTCAGGGCTCATCTCCACCGTAAGCTCCTCCTGGACTCCTATCCTAAATTGTTCACTTCCTCACAGTCAAGGGAATGTTCACCTTCATCTCTATTCTCTAATGTAACAGCAAGCACTCAGTAGTCACTAAATGTTTGTTTAGAAAATAAGTCAAGGAATATCTTACAGCAATCTGGACAGCCTGAGCTATAACCTGTGTGTGTCCTCTGCCCTTCCGCTGAGTGTTCCCTTGCCTCAGCTGGCTCCTTTAAGGGAGTCTTTGAAATACCCCTGTTCCCTCTCATTGGCCAGCCTCCTGACCCAAGTGCTCTCTCTGGACACCTCATGAGTTATGCCCAACTGATGGTTGCTTTGTTTAATATTGTATGCAGTCTCATTAGGTGCACATTTAACTTTCGTACTTTCATCTATGGACTCTCACAGCTTGTGACTTCAGGATTTACTAATATGAATTTTTATATAACTTGGCCCTGAATTATATGCCATTTATTTCAGTTGGCTTGAAGAAATGCTCATTTGTTCTGACAGTAAACGGAGAGTTGTTAGGTTTATTTAAGCATGGTAGACTATGTTCTGTACTTTTCAAACAACTTAAGGGATCTTTTGAGAATAGCTTTTGTCTATAAAAGAGTTTTACCTTGTGTTCAGGGTTGACTGTGCTTAAAGAATTCAAGTGTATCATTCATTATGTATCTACAAAATACATGGTTTCCATTCTAAATATGATCACCATGCCACCATCATGTGAATAAACTCAGTAGCAATTCCTTATAATTAACAAATATCCTTATATGTCTTACCCATGTTCTATTTTTTGGTCTAATTTTAAGGTTTGAATTTGAATGCAAATAAGGTTAATATCTTGCAATGGGGTCCTGAATTTATTTTAATTTGTATAGGTTTCTTCTCTGTTGATTTTCTAAAGTTTTACGGTTGTCTGTGTGTCTGTATGTGTTCTATGTGTATGCAGTGCCTATGGAGGGCAGAAGAGGGCATTGGATCCCTTGGACTGAAGTTACAGACGGTTGTGAGCCAACATGTGGGTACTGGGAACTAAACCTCTTCCTCTACAAGAGCAGCAAGTGCTCTTCACCACTGAGCCATCTCACGAGGTCCTCTGTTGCCTTTTCAAAAAGTGTTGTATTTTTTATTGTTAACCCAAGTTTCTTAGAGACTAGGTTTTTCCATGTGCATCTTCTCAGCCCTGTCTAATGCAATGCTTGTTCCCTTCTGATGGGGTTCACATTTCACTTTGTTTTCTTCAAAATTGGTTTTGTGTTTCCATAAGTAGATACAAAAAATCTGAATTTTTTAAAAAAATGTATGTGTGCCTAGAATTTAATCATCCCATTCCTATTTGGGACCAGAAAAGCTTGCAAATTAGTGAAATTCTGATTCCATTGTTCCTCCTTTATGCATTAACCGGGTTATTACTAATGGGTAAGCTTTCCCTTGCCTAACATTAGCTTAGTTTGCTTAGAAATGGCAGAATCAAAATTTAATTGCTTCTTCTTATTCTTAGGGTTTGAAATAAATCATTTATCTTATATCCTCCAAAGAATAAGCATGGGGAATGACAACTATTTTTTATTTATATATATTTTTATTAGTTCAAATTAGGAACAAGCTTGTTTCACATGTCAATCCCGCTCCCTCTCCCTCCCCTCATTCTCACCCCTGCTACCCCACCCCGACCTACCCCCCACCCCATCCACCCTCCACTCCCCAGGCAGGGTAGGGCCCTCAACGGGGGCTCTACAAAGTCCACCCCATCATCCTGGGCTGGGCCTAGGCCTTTCCCCATGCGTCCAGGGCAAGAGTGCATCCCTTCACGTGGGATGGGCTCTCAAAGTCCCTTCTTACACCAGGGAAAAATACTAATCCACTACCAGGGGCCCCATAGAGTGCCAAGGCCTCCTCTTTGACATCCATGTTCAGGGGTCTGGATCAGTCCTGTACTGGCCTCCCAGACAGCATCTGGGGTCGATGTGTTCCCCCTTGTTCAGGCCAGCTGTTTCTGTGGGTTTCTCCAACCTGGTACAGAGCCCTTCGATCTTCATGCCTCCATCTCTGCAACTAAGTTTCAGAGTTCAGTTCAGTGTGTATCTGTGGATGGAAATGACAACTATTATTATGCTCTCATGAATTCAAATGCATTTGACTAAACACACTCTCTCTCTCTCTCTCTCTCTCTCTCTGTGTGTGTGTGTGTGTGTGTGTGTGTGTGTGTGTCCTCACTGACACACTCAAATTGTTCCCTTTTCACTTAAAAGGAGGTTATTTAATTGGCTTGCACTTTTTCATTGCTCCAGGACTTGTGTTTGGGTCTGCTCTGGTTTAGACCACATAGTTTGGAAGGGCCTACTAAAGGCACACATGGTAAAGGAAAGTTGCTGGTCTGTGGGAGGCAGTGAAACCTTTATGAAGTGGGAATCATGGGCAGAAGTTAGGTCATTGGGAGGTATGCTTGATGGGGATACTGTGGCTTTGGCCCCGTCTAGTCTTTCTCTTTGCTTCCTGGTTGTCATGGCATCACCAGCATTGCTCCACCACACACTCTCATCACAAGCCCCAAATCAATGGATCCAAGTAGCCATGGACTGAAAGCTATGAGGTCATCAGTGAAAATAAACCTTTCATTCTTTAAAGCTGACTTTCTCAAATATTTTGTCATAGCAATTGAAACTGGCTAGCAGGGGGTGTTTTACAGTTTGGTGTGTAGAAATTTTTCAAAGTTGATTTTAAGGATTCCCACCTCAGATATGGAATCAGACTCATCTTCCTCCAAGAAACCTGGTTCCATTTAGTAGAAATAGCCACTTCGATAATAATATGGGCATTAGGGGTATTTATTCCTTTCAAGTTGCTCATTGTTTCCAGGTCTTTGTGTGTGACAGAGGGGTAAAAAGGTCACAAGTTATAGAAATATATCTAGTTTAAATTCAAGACTACCAGGTTTTTACTTACCTATACCATATTCACCTCAATATTTCCTACCCCACGGCAACATTCTCTTTATTTTTTTATTTTATTTTTTTGGTTTTTCGAGACAGGGTTTCTCTGTGTAGCTTTGGAGCCTATCCTAGCACTTGCTCTGGAGACCAGGCTGGCCTCGAACTCATAGAGATCCGCCTGCCTCTGCCTCCCGAGTGCTGGGATTAAAGGCGTGCGCCACCAACGCCCGGCAACATTCACACACACACACTTTATTAATGACACAACGTTACTGTGAATTCGCTTAGCTCTCATTGCAGGCACACTAGAATATTATCATCTTCTTAGATTACTGAAAATAATTTATGATGTTTACAATTGTTTCTCATTTTCTCTTCTTATCTCTGTTTCTTTTTCTCCTCGGTGTATAGGAGTAGGACATGCAGCCTGGGCTCTGAGCTTTAGACCCACTTAGAATAGTTCCTTGCTGTGTGGTTGCCATAGCTTGCTAGCTTGCTTTCTGTTGCTGTGATAAACACTGTGAAAAAAAAAAAAAAAAAAAAAAAAAAAAAAAAAAAAAAAAAACAAAACCTAGGGGAAGAAAGGGTTTATTTTAACCTACCCACTCTCAAGTCACAAGGGAAGCCAGGGCAGGAACTGGAGGCAGGATCTCAAGAGCATAACCTTGGAGATGGAGAAAGACTGCCTGCTGGCTGGCTCCCAGGCTCTCATCCTGCTACCTTTCTAATACAGTCCAGACCCACATGACCAGGGCTGCTACAACCCACACGAGGTTGGGCTCTCCTACGTCAATTAGCAATAAAAAAAATACCCTCAAACATAACAACAGCCCAATCTGATGGAAGCAATTCCTCAACTGAGGTTCCCTCTTCCCAGTACATGAAGTTGGCAATGGAAACTGGTTTGACAATGGGTATGATAGATACACCACTATGCCCACTTGCTTCATTTTCATTTGCTTTTAGAGATTGCTTATTAAAAAATGTTTTGGCTTTTTGAAACAGGGTATCCTTCCATAGCCCTGGCTGACTTGGGGTTCCCATTGCTATAGTCCAGCCTCTAAACTGAGTGATCCTCCTGCCTCTACTTAGGGATATGTGCCAATATCTCTAGATATAACTTAAACCTCTTTTCAAATTTAATTTTTTGGTGTTTCGTAGGACCAAATTGTTTTTGAAGTTTATTTGGGTTTATTTTAGTTTAGTTTAGTTTAGTTTTTCCAGACAGGGTTTTTCTGTGTAGCAGCTGTGTTGGAGCCACTTTGTAGATCATGTAGGCTTTTAACTCACAGAGATCTTTGCCTCCTGAGTTCTGGAATTAAAAGTGTGTGCCACCACTGCCTGGCTAGTTTAAGTTTATAATATGTAAAATATTGGCAAGATGTCAAACTCAAACTGTACAAGAAAAATAAACTTTAGAAAGTCTAACTTCACTACATTTCATAGTCTCTCTCTAGGAAATGTAAAAAAATATAAAATGTAAAAATTTGTGTGTGTGTATGTGTGTGTGTGTGTGTGTGTGTGTGTGTGTGTGTGTGTGTCCATCTTTCCTTCCTAGATAAAAGATGAAATGGATGTGTGATCTTCTCCACACCTGCCATGACTTAGCAGTGCCATCGGGGGTCACATTTCTGTGCAGATAGGGGGTACAGTGCTCCATTTATGGACACATTCTAGAAGTGGCTATCTGGGCTGTTTTCAGTTTTCTGTGATTACTGAGAGTGCTATAATGAATTGCTCTGTGGATATATATTTTTTATAGCTCTTTTAGGACTATCTTTGGGAAAGATTCCTAGAAGTAAATTTCCAGGGCAAAGGGTAAGTGCATAAATAATTTTTTACTAGATCTTGCCAAATTACCCTCCACTGTGTTCTACCCTTTGTATCTTCACCAGAAATGAATTAAAAGTACTCATTTCTCTATGGACTCGCCAACAGAGTTTGCTGTCAGACTTGAAATGTTGCCAATCTGATACTATGGTTTAAACTTTTTTATGCTTATCATGTTTAGGGTTTAACGTATTTTCTTACACTTAAGAGTTATTTGCATTTTAAGTCAAGAATCTGTATCAGTTTTCTATGGAGTTATTAATTTTTCTTTTATATTACTACATATCCTTATTATGTTAAAAATATGAATATCTTGCTAGTTTGTCCTGTCCTTTATTTTACATATTACTGTAATTTGGATCGTCTCCCCAAAGGCCTGTGTATCCAGGAATTCAGCCTGTGACATCAATATTGTGGTGAAAGGACCTTCAGGAGATGGGGCCTAATGGAATGAAGTTGGTTCAAAACCCTGGTCTCACTTTGGAAATCAGTATAGTGCTTTCTCAGGAAAATGGGAATCAGTCTACCACAAGATCCAGCAATTTCTCTTTGGGGCATATACCCAAAGAATGCACATTCATACAACAAGGACATATGTTCAACTATGTTCACAGCAGCGTTGCTTGTAATAGTCAGAACCTGAAAGCAACCTAGATGCCCCTCAACTGAAGAATGGATAGAGAAAATGTGGTGCATTTACACAATGTAGTACTACTCAGTGGCAAAAAGCAATGGAATCTTGAAATTTGCAGGCAAATGGATGGAACTAGAAGAAACAATCCTGAGTGAGGTAACCCAGCTACAAAAAGACAAACATGGTATGTACTCACTCATATATGAATTTTAGACATAGAGCAAAGGACTACCAGCCTACAATCCATATTACCAAAGGAACTGGGAAACAAGGAGGATCCCAAGAGAAGAATTCATGGTCCCCTGGAGAAGGGGAAGGGGACAGAATTTCCTGAGCTAACTGGGAACATGTGGGTAGGGGAGAGGGAACTGGGAGAATGAGAGGAGGAGAAGAGGAGGAGAGAAGAGGAAATGGAGGAGCAGGAAGTTTGAGTCAGAGGAAGAATAGAGGAGAGCAGGATGAGAGATACGATAACAGAGGGAGCCACTATAGGTTCGAGGAGAGATCTGGCACTAAGGAGATTTCCAAAGATCTACAAGGATGACACCAACTAGCAATCCCCTATAATGAGACTGATGACTTCCATATATGCTATCCTAGAGCCTTCATCCAGTGGCTGATGGAAGCAGAGGCAGACACCCACAGCTATACACTGAACTGAACACTGGAACCCACTTGCAGAGAGGGAGGAGTGATGAGCAAAGAAGTCAAGACCAGGCTGGTGAAACCCACAGAAAGAGCTGACCTGAACAAGGGGGAGCATATGGACCCCAGACTGATGTCTGGAAGGCCAGCATGGGACTGATTCAGACCCCTGAACGTGGATGTCAGTGAGGAGGTCTTGGCACTCTATAGGGTCTCTGGTAGTAGATCAGTATTTATCCCTGGAGTAGGAAAGGACTTTGGGAGCCCATCCCAAGTGGAGGGATGCTCTCTCAGCCTGGACACATGGGGAAGGGCCTTGGCCCTGCCCAGGATGATATGACAGACTTTGGGGATCCCCCATGGAGGGCCTTACCCTCTCTGGGAGAGCAGAGGGTTATGGGATGGGGGTTGGTGGGGGAGGAGGGGAGGGAGAGGGAGCAGGGATTGACATGTAAAGTAGGCTTGTTTCTAATTTGAACTAATTTAAGAAACCCTTCTCTCTCTCTCTCTCTCTCTCTCTCTCTCTCTCTCTCTCTCTCTCTCCACTTCATAGATACCATGAGGAAACAGTTCTTCCTTTTAAGTTGTTCATCTCAGTCATTTTGTCATGACAATGGTATATGAATAACTTCACATGACATGCTTCTTTACCAATAATTTAAAATATTATATATATTAGTGAGGGTTCTCTAGAGGAACAGAACCAATAAAGTGAACAGTCCTTACAAAGAGGATTTATTGGAATAGTTTTTATGATACCGGCTGGGCGGTACAACAATGGCTGTCTGAAACATTTCTGAGGCTGAGGACCCAGTAGCTACTTAGTCTTGATAGATGTCTCAGTACTCCCTCTCTAGTAGTGATGGTGTGGATGAACCTGGGACAGTTTCAGTCCATGAATTCTTTAGGTCTTGTGGGTTGGATGCATTTGAACTTACCTTGCTGTGTATTGTGAAGCACTTACTTCGATTGCTTTAATGTATATGTAATGATCATAACACCACTTTTTAAAATGATATTTCCTCACTGATTTTAGATGCTGCTTTTATTATAGAGAAAATTGCTATCTATTATTCAACATCTTTGGGGATTTTTCTTTTGTTCTATTGATCTATGTTTTAGTTTTGGTTCCTGTTGCTGTGATAAAAAGTTTCCTGATAAAGCAACTGAAAGGAGAAAGGGTTTATTTGGATCATCATTCCAGTTGACAGTCCACTCCTGCAGGGAAGCCAAGGTGCCAAGAACTGGAAGCAGCTCAGCTGTTGCTACACAGTTCAGAATCCCCTACTTAGGGGATGATGTCACCCACAGTTGGTGAGTTTTCCTGTCTTAATCAACACAATCGAGATAGTTCCCTCACAGACATTCCCACAGGCCAACCTAATCAAGATAATACTTCACTGAGCACTCATTTCTTGATGGTTTTATATTGTATCAAGTTGATAATTAACACAGATCATCACAGTCTATCTATTCATGTACTGACATTAACACATGCAACAGATTTTTTCAGTCTTCCCAAACACACAATCATTTCTCCTGAAAATATAGTGTTCCGTTCTAATTCTTATGCTTCCAATTATCTTCTCTTGTCTAATCACTTGATTAATTCTTCCAATTCAACATTAAATGTAACTCCAATATAAGAACACTTCCACAGTTAATTTTATTTTTGTGTGTGCTTAAAGAAGGAAAGATCTGGTACAAGATTCCAAGTTCCAGTCAATTGTTTCAACGAAACTAAAGCAGGAACTTGGTCACAGAGCAACCCCAGTAAAGAGTGAAGAGAGAACAAATTCAGCCTTGCTGGCAAATCTGTGAGAAATAAACTTCTGGTAGCAAGTGCCTTCCAGAGCACCTTGTGGTTTCAGATAGATAGGCCAGAAGCAGAACTCTCAGACTAAAGTAGAGAGATGGCCAGCTGGCCTAGCCACAGGTCAACAAACACTAGACCATTTGTGGATTTCCTATTCAGTAGCGCTAGGTAACTTGGGAAATGGAACACTAAGGAAGTAAAGACTTTTAATTACTCCAATTTACATAGGGCCAAATCACTTGTATTACACAGAACACAAGTGATATTATTTCTCTGATGAAACATTAAGTGATACATACGTTGATTCTGGAATAAGGAGCCATTGTAACAAAATCTAAAGGTACTAGACAGAGTTTTCTGCAATGAAAAACTAGAAGAATACATAGGTCTCTGCCACACTATATGGAAATCCATTAAGCAATTCTAGAGGCCAAGATGCCCATAATGTAGGGCTCATGAACTGGAGAACCAGGATACTGGTATGATCTGGTCTGAGTCCCAATGGCTGATGACTAGATAAGACATTGATGTGGCTTTTAGTAGAAGGCCAGAGATCCAAGAACTAAAATGAGAATGAGGGTGATCAGTATGAGTCCCAGAAGCCAAGGACCCAAACTCCCAGAGCTCCCATAATGGAAGGCAGGGGAAAATATGGGCAGGGAAGAGAGAGTGCATTTGACTTCCTCACCATTTTGCTCTATCCAGAGCCTCAGGAGATTGGCAAAGGTCTGTCCACATCTATGAGCTGGAATCTTTTCCCATTCCACAAATAGAAATCTTTGTTTCTCCTGGAAACATCTGCACAGAAACACCCAGAAGTGATGCTTTGTCTGCTGCCTGGGTGTCCTGTAGTAAAGTTAACCCTTGGAAGTCAGCCTTTCTTCAATTGCACTTTCTATATCTACTTACCTTGGTCTTAATCACCAAATGAGACTAGATGTTGTAACTTTTCCCGGCAAGATACACCCGAGATAGGCTAACCCCTTCCCCAGGATAAGAAGTAAAGTTCTTGGGTGTTGTTTAATTACTACTAGTCTCCTGTCACCTAAATCTTATGGTACATAATTAACAGCACTTAAATGTTGATATAAAGTTAGTATCTTACATCACATGATAGAGAAATAAAGAACAGGAAATAAAGACATTTGCTTAGTACATGTCTGTACACACACATGTTGAGTTGTCATAATTGCTGTGAGATTGCTCTGCAGGTAAGGGCCCTTGTTGTTGAGCCTGACAACCTAGGCTCAGTCTCTGGATCCAAGTGGTAGAAGGAAAGAATGGAGTCCTGCCAGTTGTCCTCTGACTACAAGCATCCTGTGGTGTGCAGTGCACACACACAGACACATACACACAGATAGACAGACACACACACGAAATAAAATCTAAAAAATATTAAATTAGGTAATTCAGAGAATAAAGCCAACAGCCAGTTAGTAGACCCCCAGACATCAAGTTTGAGTGCCAACAAGGCAACATATGCCCAGCTAAATTCAAAACTGTTCATCTGAATAGCTTTATCTATTGCAGCTATCCTATGCCTATTACAACATCTATTGGCTGGGGACATGGTATAGGTGGCACGATATTTGATCTTAAGCCTCAGTGTCATGCTGTAATGAAAAGCATCATTAGAAACTGAATACTTCTTGCAGTGAGGAGGACATGAGGGAGCAGAAAGGTTGAATGGGGGGAAGAATAGAAGAAAACAAGAAAGGAGATGCCATAATAGATGCCATAACATTTTAGGGTTACAGAGAAATCAGGCACTAGGGAAAGGTCTGGAGATCTACAAAGATGACACCAACTAACAATCTAAGCAACAGAGGAGAGGCTACCTTAAATGCCCTCCCCTGATGATGAGATTGATGACTGACTTACATGCCACCTGATAGCCTTCATCCGGCAGCTGGTGGAAGTAGAAGCAGACACCCACAACTAATCACCTAAGTGAACTGGAATCCAGATGCAGAGAAGAACTAGTGAAGAGCAAAGGGATCCAGACCAGGCTGGTGAAACCCACAGAAACAGCTGACCTGAACAACGGGGAGCTCTTGGTCCCCAGACTGATAGCTGGGATACCAGCATAGGACTGATCAGTAAGGAGTTTCTTAAGGAGACCTCAGAAATCTATGGGACCTCCTGTAGTAGTTCAGTCCTTATCCCTAGCATAGGTGTGGACTTTGGGAGTCCAATCCGCATATAGGGATCCTCCCTGAGCCAAGACACACGGGGGTGGGCCTAGGCCCTATCCCAAAGGAGATGATAGACTCTGATGACACCCTATGGAAGGCCTCATCCTCCCATGGGGAGCAGAAAGGATATGTGATAGGTAGGGTTTAGTTGAGGGGGGGGTGGTAGGGTAGGAGGGGAGGGAGTAGGAACTGGGATTGACATGTAAAACAATCTTGTTTCTAATTCAAATAAAAAAAATAAAGTGAATACTTCACTAGCAAGAAATACGTCAAAGAGAGGGTGGGTACTTATGTTTTCCAAAGACGGACACAATTCTATCTGCCATCACCTATGCTTCTCTTCCATGTGACTTTGGCACTCTCTCAAGAAGTAGAGACTGTGGTCCTTTTCTTTAAATATGGACTAAACCAGAAGAGCAGTGCATGACTTTTGACGCTAATGCAAGAGAAGTTTTACACCTTTAGCTGTGGTCTTTTGGAATGTTTGCCCTGGATGCTCCCTGTCAGGGCAAACCGACATGGAAGCCAGCTGACAGATGCAAGGAGCCGTGTGGAGACGCCATGCGCAGGTTCAGCGGTAGGAGCTGAGCCCACTCTTCAAGTCTTCCTGGCCCAGGCATCAAAGCAGGAAGACATTTCCAGATGACTTTAGCCTGCAGAAGTTAGAGCCATCCCCAATTAAATTATTTCAGCCTTCAAGGTCCTGGCAGCGAAGCAGAAACAAGACTTCCTTCCTGCTGCCTATCTGACTTTCTAATCTACTGATCTAAAAGAATAAAAAAATCCACAACTTTTTGTGGCAAAATTTGAAGCAGTTTGTTACACAGCAGCAGATAACTAAATGAACAAACCTGTCTGAGGTACAGGGTCTAGTACAATGTACCAAAGACCAAGAAGAGAACATCTTTTTATATTCAGACAAAAAATCATGAGGTAAGCTGGATCAGGAAGAACCAGAGCAGAGAATATCTGACAAATAAGGATTAAGCAGTTCCAAGAGGAGAAGAAATTAAAGATTGATTTTAATATGCTTTATTACATTTATTTGTTATTTTGTTTGTTTCAGATGGGGCATGAAAACACAAAATAGAGCATGTGTGGAGGTCAGAGGACAGCCAGCCAAAGTCGGGTTTTTCCCTCCACCATGTGTCTAAGGGTGGTACCCAAGGAGTCAGTTCAGGGGCAACTGCTTTCATCCATTGAACCATCTTGCTGGCCCTAGAGATTAATTTTGAGAGCATTTTGTGTGACTGATTCCTATATTGCTGCATATACCAACCTTCACTATACTTGCAAACATGGAAGCTTTTCCCAGGGTTTTGATTGAATCAGTCCAAACTTCCTTCTATTGTAATTATAGAATCTTAAACATGACGAGACAAAACAAGGCAAGAAAGAGTTAGGACTTCTGCCTCCATCCATGTGGAAATACGATCCAGAATCACATATACTCTCATGTGTATGTGAAGCTAAAAGCCAGACGAAATGCAGGAAACAAGTGTTTTCAGCTTCAGTAAGTAGACAGACAAGAAGAAAAGGAAAATGATAGGGTGAGTCCTGCCATGCCACACTTTCTGCTTGGAGATGATTCCAAGCTTGCAGCACTCTGACGGGGACTGTGAACTCTTCTGCTGCGAAGAGTTCAGGGAAAGTCAAGTTGGCCAGAACTAAAGGCTAAAAGACAAAACTTGACACCAAGAAAAAGCCCTGGACATGTGGATAAGAACTGAATAACTGTCTGTAGTAAGGACGGAGAATCGGACATGAACAAACCAGAATGACATCAGAGAGATGGCCACTGTGAGCTGTAAGACAACTCCTGCAGCTCCTGCAAAGCCAGGAACTGGCCAAGTCCCCTCTGGACAAAATGAAGAAAATGCATATTCCAAAAAGGTCAAACCTTAAATTTAGGGCTTAAAATGTGCAATAAAGCCAACCCCTAAACTATTATAGAATGTCGGCCAAATTTGTTTTTTTTTTAAAGTAATACAACACAATATAGCATTAGACAATAAAGATCAGCACCCACTGTAATGCCATTATACAAATAAACAAACAGAGATAAAAAGCCAGACAATAGTTACACAACCAGGGAAAAACACATCTTTGATTAAGCAGGAAAGAAATTAATATAGCTATTATATGTTCCTTGCAATGGGATTTCATCATTTCACAGATAATAGATGATTTAAAGCAAAATTAATAATTTATTGCTTAGACGATACTAAGTGAAAGTACAACAGCAATATAAACGAAAGAGGTGGAAAGGAATTACATAATGGTAAGGTTTTTACAGTCTACACAGAGTGATGCAGTTTAAAGATCGCTGTTGTAAGCGAAGTGCTTCCAAAGCTCTGAAGTCACCACTAACATGATTAAAGAAAAAAGGCAGATGCGTGAGTTACTTTCCTGAGGCTGTGACAGAATACCCATGCAAAAACAGCTTTGGGGGCAGGAAGGTTTAACTTGGCTTCCAGCAGTGGAGAGGGCACAGGAGCAGGAGCATGAGGCTGGCATTTCATCCCCATTCAGGGAGCAGAGACAGAAAGGACATAGGAAGTGAGGCAAGGCTATACCCTCTCAAAGTCCCCCCCCCATACTTCCTCCAGCAAGGCTCCACCTCCTAAAGGTTACATAAGCTCCCAAATAACACCATCAACTAGGACCTACTGTTTAGATGCATGAACCTATGCATTCAAATCATCACAGATCAGATAATAAACCAATGATAAAAAGGAAACTTGAACTATAAAAAGTATGTAATGAATGGAAAAAGAAAATTGGGAGAGAAAGAAAAGGAATGGGGAGACAGAAAACACAGAGCAAGACGGTAGGTTTAAACCATTAGTATCCTACTAAATGTAATTATAACAATGCAGAAATGATTGGATTTTATTTTCAGAAAAGCAGAGTCCAATTATAAATTGCCTCAAAATATGCTGCTCTAAAGACACTGATCCATTAACTAAAGGGTGTGGGAATGCACTGTGAAAATGTCAAAAAAGAAAAAATATAGAAGAGGCTCATAACATCAGAAATTTGACTCAGAAAAAGTAGTAGTACCAGGTATGCAGGACACTTTGTAATCATCAAGGAGTCAGTTTCTAAATGAAGAGAAAGTTTCAAAGAAGCAAAAACTGAAAGCAGAAAGAAACATCAACAACCACAGATGGAGGTTTCAGTATTCCTCCCTGGGTAACTGCTAGAGGAAGTATTTTAAAAGACCCAAACAGAGCTATCAGTCAGTCAACTTAATTGGCACTTCCAGAACATGCCTTCCAAGTAGCACAGAATAAACATTTTCAAGTGCACATAGCCATGCACTTAGGTTGGGTCTTGAGCATTAAAACAGGCTTCAGTAAATGTAAAGAGACTGGAATCACAGAAGCATATTCTTCCCCTGCAGCTCAATCAGACAAGAAATAAAAAATAAAATTAAAAAAAAAAAAAACAAAAACAGAGGACCGTCTGGGAAATCCCCAAATATTGGGAAACTAAACCAAGTAGAAATCAACCATGGGTCAAAGGGAAATCACAGGGGAAGTTAGAAAATATTTTGAACTGAATACAAATGGATGTACAGCATACCAAAACTTGTGGGAATCTGCAGAAATGACAGTTAATCATTTTTAATCATTCTGGTGGCTCTGGGGATTTCACCTAGAGCCTCATGCAGACCAGGCAAGCACCTACTCTATCACAGCTATGTCTCCAGCCCCAAAATGTGCTTAGAGGGAATTCTGCAATGTTTCATGATGATGCAAAGAGAGAAAGGACTTTAAATCGATTATTTAAACTCTCATGTTTAAAAGATAAGGAAAATAAGCCAGGCAGTGGTGCTGCATGCCTTTAATCACAGCACTTGAGAGGGAGAGGCAGAGGCAGGCAGATCTCTATGAGTTTGAGGCCCGCCTAGTCTACAAAGTTACACAGAGAAATCCTGTCTCAAAACAACAACAACAACAAAAAAAAAAGTGCAAACTAAACTTAAAGTAAGCTTCTGGAACATTATAAGCAAGATATGTGTGGAAAACAATAAAATTTAAAATGGACATGAAATATGGAAGAAACCAAAAGATAATTATTTGAACATCTCAATAAAGTTGATAGGCCCCCATCTGTGTTTGTTTGAATTTCTCCAGTGTTAGCATTAAACACTTCACTCGTCAAGAGCCCTCCCAACACCTAATTACTGAGCCAATCACTCATACTTTAAAGTTTATTTTTATTTATGTATATGTATGGTACATGGACACAATAGTGTGTGTGTGTGTGTGTGTGTGTGTGTGTGTGTGTGTGTGTGTGTGTGTGTGTGAGACAGAGACAGAGTTAGAGGGAGGGAGGGAGGAAGGGAGGGAGAGAGAGAGACAGAGAGACAGAGAGACAGAGAGACAGAGAGACAGAGACAGACAGAGACAGAGAGGGGGAGAAAAGTGCAGGTGCCTGCAGAGAGGATATTAGATCCCCTGGAGCTGGAGTTCTGGGTAGGTGTGAACTGCCTGCCTGGGTGCTGGGAGCTGAACAGGTCCTCTGGAAGAGCAGTAAGTGCTCTTAACTGCTGAGCCATCTCTCCAGCCCCACCCCCACACCAGGAAATCATTTACTATGGCAAGCTTGGTAGAGGATAGGAAGAGTAGGCAAACATTACTAATATCTAAAATGAAAGAAATGGTAGATTCTAAAGCTATAGAAATGATACTAAAAGAATAGTGTGTACAACTTTACATAATTTGACAACTATTATGAGACATTCAACTTTATTCAAAGAGCTGCTCCCACAAACACTGAGAAGATTTCAGTGGGAAACTCTACCACACATTTAATTCTGTAGATGTGATTTTAGAAGATAGAAAAAGAGGAAACATTGCTTCATTCACTGATGAGGTCAGCATTGTCTTATCTGATACCAAAAACAAATACAGATATTAGAGAAGAATAAAATTATAGAGCAATATCTTTGAATATAGGTGAAGTTTTCTTTCATTGTTATTATTAATTACTACTATTGTTGCTTTAGCAAAACCAATTCACAAGATGGATAAGAACCATGGTCCAAGACGTTTGGAACCCAGGAAAGCCTGTTTGATTTACTATCCAAGACTCTTTTTTTCCAAAGAGATTTTTTTTTATTAGTTCAAATTAGAAACAAAGCTGCTTCACATGGCAATACCTTCTCCCTCTCCCTCCCCTCCCTCCAGCCCCTTTGAAGTCTCCTACTATAAGTGTGTGGGTTTTATTTGTGGTTTGAGTTTTAGTAATGTTTCTTTTACAAATGTGGGTGCCTTCATATTTGGGGCATAGATGTTCAGGATTGAGACTTTATCTTGATGGGTTTTTCCTGTGATGAGTATGAAATGACCTTCTTCATCTCTTTTGATTGATTTTAGTTTGAAGTCTAATTTGTTAGATATTAGGATTGCTACACCAGCTGGTCTCTTGGGTCCATTTGATTGAAAAATCTTTTCGCAATCATTTACTCTGAGGTAATGTGTGTCTTTGAAGTTGAGGTGTGTTTCTTGTACACAGCAGAAGGATGGATTCTGTCTTCATATCCATTCTGTTAGCCTGTATTATTTAATAGGCAGGTTAAGACTATTGACATTGAGGGTTATTAATGTCCATTGATTGTTGGTTCTTGTTTGTTTTGGATTTATTGTTGGTGGTGTCATTGTGTGTAGATTTCACCCTCTTTTTTCTTTTCGTGTTTGGTAAAGTGAGATTATCTCTTCCCTATGTTTTTGTAAGTGTAGTTATCTTCATTGGGTTGGAGTTTTTCTTCCAAAACTTTCTTTAGGGCTGGATTGGTGGATATGTATTGTTTAAATCTGGTTTTGTCAGATTAGAATATAATTGCATCATTTCTTCCTTTCCTCTTCTTCCTTCAAAGCTTCCTATTCCCCCCTTGATCATTAAGTGTTGCTACATGCACACTTAATGTTTATATTTGGGAAAATTTACAGTTTATATTTAGGAATATATATGTATATGTGGCTTGCTGTATGTTTTCAGGGCTGACCATTTGGAAAGAACCTACAACCACCAAGGCACTAAATCAGCATGATCCCTCACTACATTCTAACATCCTAAACAGCTATAGTCTTATATCACAGGTGAGTGTAGTCCCTGTGTCAAGCAAACTTCTCTTTGCAACACAGGGAGCCCTCTACAGGAAACCACAGCCAATCAGAAGGCTGAGCCATGAAGCCAGGTCCCAAGGGACACATCTACAAAGCACTCTCTCACCTAAGGCTCAAGGAACTTTACAGAAGATGGGCAGAAAAATTTCGAGAGTCAGAGGATCAGGGAGTTTGTGAGACTGTCTTCTAGGAATATCAGAAGTGACACCATAAAGTCCCACTGACATGACTGCCTAAAAGTGCGCTGAACAAGGACAACAACAGACATGCCAATGTGGATGGGGACAGCACAGGAGACTGTCCTCAATCCCTCATCAGGGAAATGAGGAAGGCTGAGACTGGGAACAGTGTCCCCAGGGAAGAGCACACCAGTTGGCAACTGCATCCTTATTCACTAGGACCTTCCGGTCCCCTTGCAGGATAGACTCTGCGATTCTACTGCCACATCTGAGATCTCTCTCATTTTATTCAGCACTTGGGTTTGCTTTTTAGGATACTTTACCACCCAGCCCCTCCTCAGAGCTGTCCCCTTTGACTCTTTCTTGTATCTCACTCTCAGCATTAAACTTCCTTAGATCATTTTACTCAACTCTTTGATCATACCCAAAGCCTCTAAGAAAGAAAAGTGCTTCTGCTGCCAAAAGGAATTCATATCAAGGCCCTTTATTGTCTATGCCTACCATTTTCTAGAATCAAATAAACTAACTCAAACTTGCCCCCCCCAAAAAAATCTGGTTTTGACATGGAATATATTGTTTTCTCCATCTATAGTGATTGAAAGTTTTACTGGATACAGTAGTCTGGGTTGGCATCCATGTTCTCTTAGTGTTTGTAGGATATCTATCCAGGACCGTCTGACTTTCAAAGTTTCCGTTGAGAAGTCAGCTGTAATTCTGATAGGTCTGCCTTTATATATTACTTGGCCTTTTTCTGTTGCTGTCTTAATATTTTCTCTTTATACTTAAGTTTGATGTTTTGGTTATTATGTGGCAAGGGGACTTCTTTTTGTGGTCCAGTCTATTTGGTGTTCTGTAATGTTCTTGTACTTTCATAGGCATATCCTTCTGTAGGTTGGGGAAGTTTTCTTCTATGATTTTGTTGAATATGTTTTCTGTACCTTTGACTGTATTTCTTCACCTTCCTCTTTACCTATTATTCTTAGGTTTGGCCTTTTAACGGTGTCCCATATTTCCTGGATATTTTGTGTTAGGGATTTGTGGACTTGAGGTTTTCTTTGACCAATGACTGTATATCCTCTAGCGAGTCTTCAACAATTGAGATTCTCTCTTCCATCTCTTGTATTCTATTGGTTATACCCACATTCTTAGTTCCTGATCATTTAGCCAGCCTTTCTATTTCCAGAATCCCCTCATTCTGTGTTTTCTTTATTGTTTCTATTTCATCTTTCATGCCTTGAACTGTTTCGATTGCTTCCTTCATTTGTTTGGTTGTTCTTTGTTTTTTTTTTTTTTGTTTTTTTTTCTTGGCTTTTTTAGATTCTTTAAGAGAATTAGTTATTTCTTGAATTTTTTGTTTTTTCTTCTATTTCTTTAAGAGATTTTCTTGTTTCCTCTTTAAGGGTCTTGAACATCTTCATAAAGTAGATTTTTAGGTCTGTCTCTTTTTATTCCTCTGTGTTGTGCTTTTCATATCTTGCGGGTGAGGAGTCCCTAGATTCTGGCTGTGTCATATTGGTCTTTCTTTGTTGGATATGTTCTTATTCTGTCTTCTTTCCATCTCTTCTTCCAGTGGGTGCAGGTGGGGTCTCTCTATCTCCTCTTGTCACCTGGTGGTGTATGTGGACCAAGACTTCGGTGTCTGCCGCTCTGTATGGTCTTGCCTCTCCTGGTAGTCTTCTCATTTAGCAGAAGTCAGGGCAGAGGGGGAATGAAGAGTGAGGTGTTTCCAGACTCAGGGAGATCCTCCCTGTCTGGGCAGGTCTTTTCTATGCCAGGAGCAGGCCCAGAAAGATCAAAGGAATGGGTGATGGCAGGAGTCGGGCCCATCCAACGTCATGTTTTCTATTAACAGGCCAAAGCACAGAAGCCTGTGATTGTCTGAATAGATACTGAAGGAGCCATCTGATAAAGCTCATCATTGTTTTTTAATTCCTGGAAAATATCTATCAGAGTAGGAATAAAATAGACTGCCCTCTGCCTCACAAGTCATGTACTGGAAATGCCTAGAATTAACAATTGACAATAATGAAAATAGTGAACTATCATTTGCTTTTCTACTAGCAAAATATAAAATGTAACAGTGTCTGTTTTTGCACTGCAGCACTTCTGTTTAATAGTGTCCTCAAGGTACTTGCAATAAGGAAGGGGGAATGTGCACACATAAGAACAGAGGCTGTAAATGTGTGTATTTGGAGGTAATAAGATCATTTGTGGAGAAAATGCTAAGAGAGCTACAGAAATGACAGCAGAATCAAAAAAAGAAATAATAATAATAATAATAATAATAATAATAATAGTTTAGGACCAAATTAGGAACAATATAAGATGCATGGTCAGTATAAAAAAAATCAGTTGTGTTTCTATTACTACTCGCAATTAGAAAGTGCAAATAAAACCATAGCATGAAAATCACAAAATGCTTAGTGATAAAACTGATGTAGGAATACGTTCAAACACAAATAAAAATCACAAAATATTGCTGAAAGAGATTAACAATTTTTAACTGATTTATTTTTATGTGCATTGGTGTTTTGCTATCAGTTCTGGTCCCATTGGAACTGGAGTTACAGACAGTTGTGAGCTGCCATGTGGATGCTGGGAATTGAACCCAAGTGCTCTGGAAGGGCAGCCACACTGCTCTTAACTGCTGAGCCATCTCTCCAGCCCACCCAAGACTAAGAATTTTAAATGAATGTTACAAAATAACTTATTTATTAGAAGACTTCATATTATTAAGAAATCTAATTCTTCTTGCACTTTTTCTTGGGTTACTGTAACAAAATACTATAGACTGTTTGGTTTAAAGTTATTTTCTCAAAGTACTAGAAGCTAAAAGTCACAGGAACAAGGCATTGCAGGCTTACTGGTACTCTTGCTAAGACTAAAGATCCGAAAGAAGCAGCTTCAGGAGGAGTTTATCTTCACTGTACTTTCAGAGGGTACAGCCTGTCATGGTGGTAAAGGCATGTAATTCAATGGAATATATATAATATAAAGAGTAATTCAATGGGAAAGATAGATCTGCTTCAATAAATAGTTCCAGGACAATCAGATGACCTTATGAGAAATGGACATCCCCACTGTAGTAAAAATCCAAATGGGGCATTTATTTCAACATAAAAGTGATTTTTTTTTACTATCTAAAAGAAATACAGGAAAGAAACCCTTTGACCTTAGATTAAAGAAAAGTTCTCCTAGGTAAAATCAGGAACATAGAGTCTAAAGAAAACCAACAAATTGGGCATCATCAAAATGAGACTTTGCTCTCCAAAGACATTGTTCAAAAAATTAAAAGTAAAAATTCCTATAAAAATATGTATCCAACAAAGAACATGTCTAAAATATATAAGGAATTTTTACAATGCAATAAAAGTCAAATAATCCAATATACAAATACACAAATGTCAAATAAAACCCATTAATAAAAGTTTTCAACTTCCTTAGTCATGGTGAAAATTCAAATCAAAACCAAAGCAAGGTACTGTTGCATGCTCATTATAAAACTTAAAAGGTTGTTTCCTTTAAAAAAAAACTAAAATACTAAATTTTAGTAACAATTATGGACTGCTTATAATTACTGGTTGACACACAAAGTGCTAGAGGTCTTTAGAAAACACAGGAAAGTTTCCTGCAAATTTAAATATGACTGGCCACACAACCCAGCATTCCCCGGTAACCATCACATCTTGCTTTTTTTTCCCCCAAAAGACAGGGAAACATGTCCATACACATATTTAGAAGTAATTAGTAGTAGTAGCTTTGTCCATAATCACTAAATTAATTAACCAACCTAAATGCTGACCAACTGGCAAATGAGTGAACATTATATTACACTTGTAGAGGAAATACTATGCAGCAGTATAAAGAAATAGTTACTGATACATGTGATGGCATGGATGAATCTCAAAAGCATTGTATATGGAACCTAACAAGGATTGAGCACATTAGTCTCTTATGTGAATTTTAGATTCACTATAGATACCTAAGTCAGGTTGCTGACTGAAGAGATTCATGGATGAAGGGAAGACTGATTGTGAATGGGAATGAGGGAACTCCAGGGATATAGCACTGCTCTTTTAATGAGACTATGCACGACTAGAGCGTTCTCAAAGTGACTGAAGTGACGGAGAATCCAGGGACTAAAAGGGTAAAGCAGATGGGATGGGCTGTGGCGGCAGCAGCACCAGGACCATCATCATCATCAACATCGTCTTCATTAGCAGCATCATCATCATTGGCACCAGCAGAAGCACCACCACCACCAGCAGCAGCAGCAACAGCAGCACTAGAGTCGACATCATTAGCATCATTATCATCATTGGCATCAGCAGAAGCAGCACCAGAATCATCATCATCATCATTAGCAGCAGCAGCACCATCATCATCATCATCATTAGCATCAGCATCAGCAGCACCATCATCATCATCATTAGCAGCAGTAGCACCATCAGCAGCAGCAGCAGCAGCAGCAGAAACAGCACCAGAATCATCATCATCATCATTAGCAGAGTAGCACCATCATCATCATCATTAGCAGCAGTAGCACCATCATCATCATCATTAGCAGCAGTAGCACCATCATCATCATCATTAGCAGCAGCAGCAGCACCATTATCATCATCATCATTAGCAGCAGTAGCACCATCATCATCATCATTATCATCATCATCATCATCATCATCATCATCATCATGAGTATCATCATCATTAGCGTTAGCAGCAGCAGCACCAGTATCATCATCATTAGCATCGGCAGCAGCCACCAGCATCATCATTAACATTATCATCAGCATCAGCAGCACCAGCTTCATCATTTGCATCAGCATCAGTAGCACCAGCACCATCAGCTTCATCATTAGCATAAGCAGCACCAGCACCATCATTATTAACATCATCATCATCATCATCATCATCATCGTCATCATCATCATAATTAGCATCAGCATCAGCAGTACCAGCATCATCATCATTAGCATCAGCAGCAACACCATCATCATCATCATCATCATCATTAGCAGCAGCAGCAGCACCAGCATCATTAGCATCATTAGCATCAGCAGCAACACCAGCATCATCATCATCATCATCATCATCATCATTAGCAACAGCAATACCAGCACCATCATCATTATCATTATTATCATTAGCATCATTAGCAGCAGCAGCAGCATTATCATCATTAGCAGCAGCAGCAGCAGCATCATCATCATTAGCAGCAGCAGCAGCAGGCAGCCATCCTTCCTTGCATCACTCTGTACTGAGTCCTTTATATACAGCATTTCATCTGCAGCATTGCTGCTGCTTCTGCTTGTCATGGATGAAGGAATAGATCCCCCACAGAGTTCAGGCAACAGGTTCCAGTGTCCTTTACTGTTCAGCAGGTATGCCAAGTCCCCAAGTCTCAGCTTCTAATTTACGGTTTTATCCTGTACCCTGCATAGTCTTGTTTCTGGTTGGCCTATACAGTGACCCAACACCAAATTTCTTGTTAATGATTTGAAAAAGAAAAAGTTTTGTTAACACAACAGCATTTTCATGCATATATAACATACTTTGTGTATACCCCCATACACCCCATACACCCCACTTTCTATTCCCTCCCATTAGTCCCCTTTGTTCCCCAAACAATTTCAATCCTACTCCTAGGTCATCAGTACATTCATGATGTATCTATAAAGTCTAAAACTCGCAAGTGAGAGAAAATGTGAGATAGTTGTCTTTCTGAAACTAACGTGACAAAATGCAGGTTTTCCTACACATGACACAGCATTCTTTCTCATTGCTGAAAACAATTTACTGTGCACAGAAACCACATTGTCTTTATCCAATCTCTGTTGTTGGACTCCAAGATTCAACAGTATAACCATAACCAACCCTTTGCAATATCCTTACCATGACACTCAGAATACAGCCAATAAGGGAATTTCTTCCTAGATCAAGATTCTTCCCTGACTAACAAGGAGAAGGCACTTGAGGACTTTCTGTGAGCTGCAGGCTGTTTTCTGGAAGTAGCTACTGAGACAGAATGTGGTGGAAATTCTCTGAAGCCTGTGGAAGGGCAGAAAAAAAAAACAGACATGGATAGGGTGAAAGGTCTGGTTTGGCCTGGTAGCGTCTTGGTTAACCCAACAGGAAATTCTGGAGCATCTGCTGGCCAGCAGAACAGCCCAGGTTAGGCCAAAATGACAGAGCCTTACACTCCTACCTCACTTCATCACTGAACCACAAAGCAGGTGGCCTTGAGCAAAACAACACTGGAGCCCAGGCAACCCTGAGCTGCTGACAGCCTGAGGCCACCTGTCACTGCACCAAAGTGCTGGGCAGCCAGTCCCTCCTTAAATATAGGCTCTCCATCAAAGTGGGACTCCTCACCCTTCCCCACAGCAGGGTGTTGTTCTCCTAGATGCTTCAAACCACCAAAATAGGACTAAATTCTCCCCATCTTCCCAAGAAATTAAAATAAAACCTTCTAATATATCATTTTAATAGACATACTGATTTTTTAAAAAGTCAAGCCCAGAATGTGTTGTTTGAAAGCACTTGTTTTAATGAGTTGAAACAAAACCCATTCATCCATGCCCCAGTGTTTATTTTCCTTCTAAGTAAACTTGGATAACAAATTCGATTCATGCATTTCTTCCTCTAAAGTGAATGGTGCACTCTCCTTATACACTGGACATGCTGATGACCATTTAAGATATGAAACCAAGCACAATATAGCAAGAACAGATAAACAATCCTTAAAAAAACAAAAGCTTCTCACCCTATAAAGAATAGAATGTATGACATGAGGACAAGAAGGTAGCCAGTGATAGCAAACCGAGTGCTGCCTGGTCTTGGAGCAGGTTGAGGACACAGCTTTGTGACATTTAAGAGCATCCAGAACAATGAACTGTTGATTAGAAAAGCATAGGAGGTTGTTGGGCAGAAAAAGCAATATAAGAAAAATCAGGATGAGTAGTTCAGATGTGCAGACTTCACAGCTGAGATCAGCGGACTCAGGAAGAAGGTGGCCTCAGTGGCCCCTGGAGGTGTCATGTGAGAGTTGTGAGACATGCAGGGGTGCAGATGGACCAAATGAACAAGGCAAGCAGGTGCCCGACTCGACAATGTGATTCGTGTGGCCTTCTGGATTTTTCTTTTTCCTTCATTCCTCCATTCCTTTGTTTGTTCGTTCATTAGGTCCTTCCTTCCTGCCTGCCTGCCTGCCTAAAACAAAGATTTCTTTAGTTCTAACCTCAAGCCTTGTCCTCATGTTTGTTGCAAGACCATAGATTTGTTTTCTTTAAATATATTTTTAATTTATGTTTTAGAATTTTATACATGTGTTCTCACCCCTACTCCATCCCCAATTCCTTCCAGCTCCCCCTTACCCTGACTCCCTCTCAATTTCATATCCTTTTCTAAACTGGAGTCCAATTAGTGCAGCCAATATGTTCATAGGAGTGGGGAACCACCCACTGGAGCATGGAATCCTCCAGGGTCCAAATTCCTGAAGAAACCAGATTTCCTCCCCAGTAGTCATCAACGGCCAATAGCTCCTCAGCTAGGCACTAGGCTTTGTGACACCCTACCTGACCCCATCCATGGTGGACTTTTAACTGGCTTCAAATCCATCCTGCTCGTATTCTTTCTCATCACTTTCTCCTGAGGCTTCCAGCTCTTCATGGAGGAAGATGACTTTCCGGCTACACTAGCAACAACAAAGAGATGGCCAGATGAGTAGTTGCTGTGAGGCCTCCAATAGAAGAGCCCTGACCTATGGGATAGGGACAGACTTCCCCGGCTTCAGGCATGTCCTCCCTTCCTGGACCCAGGTCTTGGACATGTCCTCCCCTTCTGATTTATAATGAAAAGAAGCCAAGTCCCCCCAGTACTTTCTGCTCCATTGTAATCTTGTTTCCCCTCACAGCTTTCTGTTTCCTTGATATGGTGACTTTTAGCAAGACTGGAAGCAAATATTTAATTCAACATGATTCCCCGAGAATCAAGAATAATCTAACAGATCCTCTTAATTCAATTAATTTCCAGAAAATGTGCCTCTGGGTAGCACAGCTGATTTACATATGGCAAGTCATGCAGGAGTTAGCAAATATTTTCTGGATTTGTAAAATGGTTTTAAAGATACCCTGATGAGTCAGTGTTTAATCCCTTCTCCCATAAATAGGATAAAAGATCTTTGCAGTGTTTCCTCTTAAGTAAATAGATTTTAAAACTGTGCCCAC
This sequence comes from Cricetulus griseus, assembly GCF_003668045.3. Lineage (NCBI taxonomy): Eukaryota > Metazoa > Chordata > Mammalia > Rodentia > Cricetidae > Cricetulus > Cricetulus griseus. The sequence continues at coordinate 54,521,270 of NW_023276806.1, read as the reverse complement.
AGAGTGTCTCTGTGTTCGTTTCAACTGTCTATGAATGATCACAGCAGCTGGAATGAAGGAGAGCCCATCACAACTCAACTTGTACTTCCTGCCTTTTGTTTTCTTCAATCATGGCCTTGATGTTGTTTAAATAGTGCCCTGTATATGTTTAATTTCCTTCTTTTCTCCACAAAGACCCAACAGGTTTTTTTTCTTTTTTCAATCACTTTATCTTCCACAGTGGGCCATAAAAGTACTCTTGAGCTGAAATTGAAGTCATGCCTTTATTTACACAAGTAAATATATATTTAGACATTTTAATGCATGGCCATTTATTTCATCAGTTGACTACTTGGGCAGAAACGTATTTGTGTACATTTCATCCATGTTGTGGGCTTTGCCTGTAAGGCCGCCCTGCTGATAGGGATTGCTCACTATATGCACGGTGTGCACGTGTGCACATGGCTCACTGGAGAGCATGCATCTTCCAAGGTATGTGAAGTGAGCCTATTCTTTTCATCTTGCAGATTGTACAGTTGGTGACGCTCTCTCTTCGTCTCAGATCCCCATCCATGAGCCAAAGACAGAGAGAGAGAGTCAGAAGGGAAATTTAGATGTCATTTGACTGAATATCCAGAGTTGGAAAGCTCCCAATGTTCACCAGCCTCAGCTGAATTTTCAGTGACAAGACACTGACCTCTTCAAAGCACAGTGGGGGCATTGCATTGTTTTTTATTTCTACTAGAAAATTCTTATACTGACTGAACCAAAGATTTCTGTTTTCTAACTTCCACCTACTTACCCTGCCCTTTGGAGTCACACAGGCCAGTCTTGGGAAGATAGTTTTGGTGTCTCTCCAGACAAAATTTCTAGTTCCCCTCAGTCTTTCCTCACTGTCCTAATAATTGTATCTGAGCTTTATGAACATTTCATTTAGCTTTTGAAACCTTCCAAGTGGCCTGGATAAGACCCCCCCCCCACACACACACACCTTTTCTTCTTTCTGTCTCTAATGTGGGCTTATTAGTGATTGGCCAGTTTTGGGAAACAGGAATTACAACTAGCTTCACACACACACACACACACACACACACACACACACACACACACACACACACGAGCAGTAAGTCTAGCACATTTAAATATTGAATTAAAATGTAGACCTTTGCATTTAAATTCTGTCTCACTTCTTTCTTCATATTCATTGGCCCAGGACTGGCTTCTTAAGGTATGATCCACAAACATCTTAAGCCTCTCCCTTCAAGCTTGATTTTAGCTGCAAAGCTGAAAACTGTATTTTTCATGTCACTATTTAAGCCATGAATGAAAACACAGCATAGAATGAGGCTCCATGGGGAACTTCTTGACAAACCATTGATGACTCCTCACCAGATTTATGCCACTTGATTAATCATCAACACTCAATTTCTATGTTAAATAACCCCATCAAAAGCCTCTAATTTTAGAAAAACTTCCAAATTGATTGGTTGATAGTATTTGAAGGTGGGGCCTATAGGAGGCAATTAGTGTTAGACGTGGCCATGCAGGTGGAATGAGTCCCTAGGGGATTAACACCTTTAAATGTATAGGAAAGACTGAAGATTGCATACCCTGCCCTCTCACCCTTCACTGTGCTGTGACCCAGAAAGACTGTTGCCTGACACTATTGTGGGAATCTTTCTGGGATAAGTACTCTGATACCCATGAGTGGAAGAGATGAGATGTCACTGTAGATGATGAAGCAGAGATAGCTCCTAAAGACTTTAATGCCAGGCACAGTTCCTATTCTCATTTTATACTCTAAACCACAAGGTGGGGCGGGCAAGCAAGCAAGATTTTACAAAAGTTTATGTGGCAGTCAGGAGGTTGTTAAGGGCAACGACCATTGTTTCAACTACTTCTCCAGGTCATTCCGTTCCAGGTAGCAAGTGAAGTCATGTTTGGCAAATGGCAGTACAAACGGTGCTTTAAGTAAATCCCTAATAAATCAGTATCTAATCATTTGTCTTTTCTACCTTACCCAATCTCTAGACCCATAAGATGAATAAACTTCTATTGTTTATCATTCACCCAGTCTCAGATATTCTGTTGCAGGAACCAGAAATGGACCAACCTCTGGATGAATTTCTGCTTTATTCCAAAAAATACAATGTGAAAATTTATTGCATGCTTTATTCAAATTGTGCTGTGTCAAAACAGAACTTTCTTGGCCTGAAATTTAATAACTCAATCAAAAGTGAATTAGATGTTCTACCTAAGTGTTCCAATAACAAAGTACCTTCATACTTGTTATAGCAACTATATGCTGCATTATAATGATTTACATCTTTGACCCAATTAGGCTCTTTGATGATGGGAACTAACTGGCTCACTCAAAACTGTATGCTCTAATTCATAGTGGTGGGGTCTAACAGCTAGTAGGTACTCAATAGATAGTCAGAGTGCACTGATAGATGACAGCAGAACAGGAGTTTTGGAAGAACATAGAACTTGAAGTGTGCGGGTGAGTCATGAGTGGGGTTGCCCTTTCTGAGTTCACCCACAACACTCCTCTTCAAAGGAGAGGTCGTCATTGATTATGCAACAGAGTATACAGAGAGTCAACCTGCCTCTCCTCACTCAACAATAGGGTTTCACACTCGATTTTTATCTTACCATCCCACCCTAGAAAATTATCTCAACACCTACAAAACACTGATGTACACAGATCAGTACCAGACTCCCCTTTAACCACACAGGGCAATGGTACTTACAGGGTTGAAATTTACAGGTTGAGAAAGAGTTTGCATGACAACATGGATTTTAGAATAGTCAAAGTAATGAAGGAAATTAAAAGCAAGATAATGAATGAGGATGTTTTTAGGGAGACTGTTGAACAAGAAAAGGGAAGCAATATGGCATATGAAATAAAAAAAACACAGAAGGCTGCAGTCAAACTGACTAAATATAGTAACTTCTGTCACTTTCTTAGGCAAATAAAAGACATGGGTTTTATATGGAAAGGCACTTCTGTCAAAATGGTAACCAACCATCTTCTGATTGGATTTAAGTCCCAGTCCACGAGATGAAATCCGTACCTCGCACCATTGTCAGGCCAAGAACCTGTGTCTAGACAGGTCAGAGACCTCAGGGGGGAATGTACTACTATTACTCTGCTAAATGAGCATAGTATTAAACAAACTCCTAATGACGCCATTATAGTAATTGATCAATTTGTGTTTTAATCTTTATCAAAGAAACTTCTATTTGTAGTAGATGGTGATTAACAGAGACTTACAACCTGCAAAGATGCAGAGAATATGATAGTGAGAACTGCTCAGTCTTAGATGGGTCATCTTTAACATATTCCCTCATTTTCAAGACTCAAGGATCATTGCAGGAGAGGGGACAGAAAGACTAGAAGAGCCAAAGATGATAGATACCACAATGAAACAGTCTTCCAGACACCGCAGGGAAGCTGCAAATATGAATTCACAGCAATTGTGACAGCATGCACAAGCCCCATGCAAGCTCAAGCCAGACCAAATCTCAGCATGGAGTGGGGAGGTAGATCTGAAGTCCCACCCCTAGCTGAGGAGCTGTTGGAATTGATAGATTACAACATTCCTTTAAGAATGTTTCCCCTAGTAAGTTGACCATCCTCCAGTAGAAGACCACACATCCAAGAATAGGTAGGTAAAACAAATTATACCTGATGGGTTGGGGGGGGAGAAGACACAAAGCTGGTTAGGCAGGGAAGTACAAGTTCCCTGGGAGGAGTTGTGGAACGTAATTATGATCAAAACGCATTGTATGGAATTCCCAAAGAACTAATAAAACAAAAAGATGGAGCTGGTGCCAAGGAGAGAGGCCATCTTGGGAGACCTTCTACAATCAAAACCCCTGGCCAGCAGAAGATAAGTCAGCTAAGCCTGTCATCCTTTAGAGACTAAGCCAGTGAAAATCCTAGACCCAGTGACCACACAGGAAACTGAAGCTGACTTGAGCTCAGACCTGTGAATGCTAATGTATGTAAGTAAAGGTTGTAGTCTGTAGACCATGCAGAGAAGAGCTGTGGGCAGAAATCTCTAGTAGAGCACCAGCCTAAACTCTGAAGGGCTCATAAACACAAGAAAAGACTGTCCACTAAGAAGACCTATGTAAAACAAACAAAAGCAAGTGAGAATATAAAGACCCAAACATAGAAGAGTATGCCAACACACACCAATAAAGACAGACAGATAGGCAGACAGACAAACTGCCACCAAGAAAAACCAAGGCAGTACAACCCCTCCAAAAGCTCATAATTCTTAAACCCGAATCAAAGTTAATGAATTGGTTGAAATGCCAGTCATTCAAAATGTATCTTTTAAAAAATGATCAGTGATTTCAAAGATGATTCAAGCAAGCAGATGAATGGGGTAAAAAAAAAAGTTCAGAATCTGTTCAAGAAAATCCGTGGCATGAATGAGAAATTCTATAATATGGAATAGAAATACAGAAGAAAGAGTTGTGAAAATAAGAACAGACAAATGCTAGAAATGACTTAATAAATCAAATATGGTATACAATGAAAAGCATCACCAATAAATCTGACCAAGCTAAAGAAACAATATCAGTAATCAAGGACAATGTCAAGGAAACAATGCATTCAGATACTGTGGTAGTTTGAATGTATTTGGCCCCCATAAACTTATAGGGAGTAACACTATTAGGAGGTGTAGCCTTGTTGGAGGAGGCCTGATGACACTTGCCTTTAACCCAGACCTTGAGGCTGGAGGGCACATCTTTAATCTGGGCCACACCTTCTGTTGGAAGTATGTCACCGGGGGTAGACTTTGAGGTCTTTTCCTCAAGTTTTACTCAGTGTGAGTCAGTTGATTTCCTGTTGCCTGCAAAATGTACACTCTCAGCTCCAGCACCACATCTGCCTACAGGCATGACAATAATTGACTGAGCCCCCTGAAACTGTAAGTGAGCCCCCTCAATTAAATGCTTTCTTTATAAGAGCTGCCATGGTAATAGTGTCTCTTCACAACAATAGTAAACCCTAACTAAGACAGACACTGATAAAGGAAAAAAAAAATCCCTAGCCTCAGAAGTAGCTGTTGAGACATAGTCTGAAGTCATAGAAATATTTGATGAGATTATATCATAAAAATCCCAAATCTAGGGAAAGATGGAAACACAAAAATAGAGGAGACATTTAATTCCAATTAGACAATTCCACAGAACTTCTCCAAAATATTTCATAGCTGAAATGCCAATACCAAAGGACCTAGAGACAATATTAAATGTTACAAGAAAAGAAGGTTCCAATTTGTATACAAAGGTAAACACATCAGAATGACATCAGATCTCTAAGTAGAAATCCAAAAATCTCAGAAAGAAAATATGTAGTTCTGGCCCTGAAATTATCTATTGGCAAAGATCATTATGTCTGACAAAGCCACCCTTTTTAAGCAGATGGAAATAAAACGTTCTAAGATGAGTACAAACACAAGCAATTCATGACCACCTAGTCAATACTATAGAAGACAGGAAAGAAATCTTACATCCAGAGGAAGAAGGCAGATGCTTAACAAACACAAGAGTTCCAGAAAGAATAAATTTCATGAGAGGAGCAAATGAACACTGGCGATGAATCAACTTAGTAAACTGGCAAAACCCCAAGATGGATAAGGAAGAAAAAAAATCAAATAGCATTGAATCAACCATGAAAACAAACAAAATTACAAAAATAAGCAAGTACCTGTTTTGTTGTTTTGTTTGTTAATTTTTATGTATATACAAGATAATGTGCCAATGTGTAGCTCTACTTAGCCTAAAACCTACTATATTGACCATTCTGGCCTTGAACTCACAGAGATCTACCTGCCTCTGCCTCCTGGGTGCTTAGATTAAGGTATGAGCCATCATGCTCAGCAACATAAACAACAAATATCTCTTAGTAATAGCCTTAAACAATAGCTGCTTTGACTCTCTGATTCAAGAGAAATTCTCAGAGACAAGTTAAGAGCTATGGTGTCCATCAAACAATCAGTGATATCCCTAACAAGTGTCCTAGTAATGAACCTTTCTCAGGGGCTTAGAAACACAAGAGCAGACAATCCAAACATGAAGCATAGGGGGAAGGTATGTTATCAGATTCATTCTATGAAGCCAGGACGGTGTCAAAACTGTATGTGCACAACAAAAACAGAAAATACAGTCAATTGTCCCAATAGACACAGACCTGAAATTCTGAAAGAAAATGCTTGCAAACAAAATCCAATAACACAACATACTAAAAAAGTTACTGTAACAAAGTTAGCTTCATCCTAGGTGTGCAAGGATGATGTTCAAAACACACATAAAATAAAATAATGAATGTAATATCGCAAAACATAGAGCCAAGAACAAAAATTACATCACCATCTCAAAAGATGCAGAAAACGATATCAACAGAGCTGGTGAGATGGGTTAGCAGATACAAGTACTAGCTTGCTGGCCTCATAATCCAAGTTCAATCACCAAATTCTACAAGATGGCAGGAGAGAGAACTGACTCCTGGGAGTTGTTCTCTGACATGTGCAGCACTGTGGAAGTTTCTACACCACACACACACACACACACACACACACACACACACACACACACACACACACACTGAAGAAAATTAAAAAACTGTCTTCAGTGAAGGTCAGTATTCTTTTATGGTATGTCCTGAGGAACTAGGATTAGAATGAAGGTATTACAGCATAAGTGGGCTCTAAATGCTAAATGAGAAACAAACTGATAGCATTTCTTCTAAAATCAGGAGTAAGACGAAGATATTCACACTTTCCTCTTTTATTCAATATTTGAAGTCATAGCCAAAGTAATTAGACAAGGAAAAAATAAGAACACAAATAGGAAAGGAAGAGGTCAAGTAAGTTATCCCTATTTGCAAACAAAGTATTCCTACACTTACAATCTCACCCTAAAATCTCCACCAGAAAACTCTTAGAGCTGAGAAACCCCATAAGCAAGGCCTCAGAATACAAATCAACAGAAAACTAAATATCATTCATATGCAACAGTAACATTTGTACTAAGAATCCAGGAAAACAATATCATTAGAAATAGTTTTAAACAGAGAACCTATGAACAAATGTAACTAACAAATGAAGGAATTCTACAAAGAAAACTTTAGAACTCAAGAGAGAAGCCAAAGAAGACACTAGGAAGTGGATCTTACATGTTTGCTGATTGGTAGCATATTGTGGAAATGACTACATTACAAAAGGTAATCTACAGATTCAATGCAACTTTTATCAAAATGTTAACAGCATTATCAGAAATAGAAAAAAGACAATCATGAAATCCACATGGAAGCACAAAACACCCCGAACATCCAAAGTGATCTTGAACTAAAATAGGAATTGCTTGGGTAGCACATTATTTCAAATTACATTACAGATCCAAGTAATAAAATAGCATTGTACTGATTCCAAACCAGACACAAACATCAATGGAATAGAGTAGAGGATCCAGAAATAAACCTAGTCATTACAGCCGTCTGATTTTTGACAAAGGGTGCCCAAAACATTATACAGTGGACAGCCTTTACAACAAATGGCACTAGGAAAAAACTGAATATCTAAAGTCAAAAAACTATAGCAAGCTCTCTGTCTCTTACCATATAAAAACAATTCAAAATGGATCAAAGCCCTCAATGCATGACCCAAAACTTTGAAAATGCTACAGGGAAACACCTAGAGATGCAAAAATAAGCCAGCATTTTCTGCAAAGAACTCCAATAGCTTAGGAGATAGTAGGAAGAATTGAAAAGTAGGATTGCATGGGTCAGGTGGGGACCTGACAGAGGTTAACATGGTAAAACTCCATGGGACATCCATATAAAAATCTCAAATGATATTTTTTACATAGTCAGTACAGTCTAGTAAAAAAACGAGTATCAAAAAGATGGAACAGGAGAAATGAAGACAGCATATATGGATGGAGTCTCTCAGTGGCTGACTATGGAAAACATGGGGCAGAGCGCACATGACAAGGAATTGCTTGGCTTATTTTTGAGGCAGGGTCCCACATACACATGTTCTGGGCTGGGGAGATGGAAGCCATTTGGGAAGAAAAGATTCCAGCACCACAGAAAACAAAGAAGCTAATTAGGTAAGAGCAAAATCAGGAAGAAGGCTGTGAGGCAGAGCCAGAGAGGGGGACAAGTTTTCCATGTGAAGACTTGGATCTTCTTTTACAAGGTACAGGGTGAGATGTGGTTTGCATTGTGAGATGATTCTCACCGCTGCGGGGAGAATGAGCTGGAATGGGGCAAGAATAGAGACAGGCAGGCAGTGAAGAGTCATGAAAGTTGTCCAAGTAAGAATTATGATGACAGAAGTGAAGGTGAAAAGAGGTGGATAAATTTGGGAACTTATTCTGGAAGCAGAAAATATGACTTACTGGTGGTTGGGATGTGCTGGTTCAGGGAGGCGACACTAAAGAATGATTCCAACGTTTTATCTAGACTGACTAGGAAGTTTATGACGTCATTTACTGAGATTACTCAGGAGTGGAAGAAAAATAGAATTGGGTTTTGGAAATTAATTTGAGATACAAATTAGGCATCCAAGTAAAAATGTCAAGTAAGCATTTGGATGTATGTTGGGAACTGAGGAGAACGGATACATTTGCATATCATTTACATAGATGATGACAGTTGAATGGTAGGACCAGTTGGAATTACTTAGAGGGTAATGATTAAGAAGAGTTAAGCATTCACTAGTCAGCAGAAAAGGAGCAATCTGGAGAAGAAAGCAGGCAGAGTGACCATGGGAAAGAAGCGCACAGGCCATGGTACTGCTGCAGAAGACTGGAGAAGTGTGTCCTGAAGGAGAAAGTATATGGTGTGGGGATGCTGCAGGCAGGTGGAAAAGAACCACCGGTGAAGCAATGCAGGGGGAATCTTAAGAAAAGGCATTTGAGACACTGATGGTGTAGAATGACTTAAGAAGCATGGTGGTTTGAGTAAGAATGACCCCATGGCCTCATATATCTAAATGCTTAGTCATCAGGGAGTGAAATTCTTTGATAAGATTAGAAGGATTAGGAGGTGTGACCTTGTTGGGGGAAGCATATCACTGGGAGTGGGCTCTGAGGTTTCAAAAGCCCATGCCAGGCCCAGTCTTTCTGTCTCTCTATCTACAGATCATGATGTAGCTCTCAGCTACTGCTCCAGTATCATGACTGCCTCCATTCTCCTGCCCTGCCCCCACCATGATGATAATGGACTAACCCTCTGAAATTGTAAGCAAACCCCAATTAAATGCTTTCTTTTATGAGAGTTTCCTTGATCATGGTGTCTCTTCACAGCAGTAAAACAGTGACTAAGACATGATGACACTACTACCACTCTGATGTGGACAGGAGAGTTGGCACCCTCTCAAAGTTGAGTCCCCTTCAGGGGAAGCTTGTGTGATGCATGAGGAAAGAAAGCAGAAGTCTAGTGGGCTCCCACTCAATAGCTGTGAAGTTCTAACCACCAAGTAGCCTCTCCAGACTTCATTCTTGTCCTTGGTGAGATGCAATCCTCCCAAGTTCTGTTTATTTATTTACTCATTCAGCAAATAAGCATCAAATTAGTATGCTATGCCATGTCCTTAGTCAGAAAAAGACCATGACCCTGCCTTCAACTTACTGAGCCTTTTATGTGTACCTGTAAAGATGCTCCTGATGAGATAGGGTAGTGGGGTCCTGATACTGTCTCCTCCCCAGTGTGGTGCTGGGCACAGCTTCATTTATACTAGGGCCATGAGCACAAAGGTGTGCTAGTGAAATCAGTATTGCTTATTCTCTGGCTTGTGTACAAATTCTGATTCTGCTATCCAGTCCTCGGGCAAGTTTGTTGCGTGATAAATAAAAGATGCAGAGACTGATATTGGGGTTCAAGATTCAAGCTGAAGACCAGAGAAGTAAAGAAGCCAAGCCAGTAGACCTTACCTCTACCTCGGGTCAAACCAAAAGGGTGAGCCTCAAACTGCTCCTGAGTTCACTGCTCCTCAGATTTACTCAGAATGCTATGCTCTCCTCAATGTGGCTAGAGACTAATTCTCAGACTGAATGCCTCTACCTTTTATACCTCTCAAATCCTGGGATTGAAGGTTGAGCTCTGATTCACTCTCTAGTAACCCAGGGTGGTCTTGGATTCAGAGATCTGTGTACCACTTAATCCTGAGTCCTGGGATTAAAGGTGTGTGCCTGCCTTCTATGGCTAACTATTATGGCTGCTTTGCTATTTTAATCTCTACTGGTTTTAATAAATCATAAACAATATACCACCATACAAGTTAACTTTTTTGTGCCTTATTTTCCTGAACTGTAAAATGGGTGTGATGATAGCATCTACATCATGATGCACTGGGAGAAATAAGATGTGTGCCTGGCACATAGAGGGCTGTTATTCTTAACCATGCATGTTGATGGTAAAATATTCAGAAAGTATCAGGATTTATGAGGGAGTAATTAATCCATTTATTACTCCACAGATAGAGGTCATGATTGCCAACATGTTTGTGAATATTCTCCTTCTCTTTTCTGATGCAAAAAATCATATCCTGAAGTCAAGGTGCTCAAGTGCCTTTTATTGGGACTACAATGAGCTCCTTAAATTATGCCCTTTCCTTTCATGCACAGGGCTGTAGAGCTGGATTACTGCATGCTAATAAAATGCAATGTTAAGAGTAATGAAAACCGTCTGTTCATTGGGTGTTTAATTATTGATTCTAGGCATTCTATATACAGTATTCTATTGACTTATCACAATATCCTTTGTGGTAGATATTCTCTCCATCTTATTCTTGAGAAAAATGAGGGTCAAGGAAGGTGGCATTACTACTACAGACTAGTAGCCAGCTCTTCTTTTCTATCTTTCTCCACACAGAAGTACTTACTCTGTATCATACTGATATTAGCTGTGGTCATACAAATTGAGGCCAAGGCAATGTGAGCTGAAGTAACACAAGTCACTTTAGGTTTGGCACCATTGGTCTTGTTGGTACACTCCCCGTTCCCCCCATTCCCATGGCATAATGACCCAGGAAAACAAGGCAGATATGAAGATCTGGACTGAGTATCAGACAATGCTTGAATGGATGGGGGGAAGTCACTGAAAGGTTGGGACTACCTGTTGCTGCAGCATAGCTTTGCCTATATGGGCTAAAGCAGTGCATACCCAATGTACAGGCTCAGGCTGATGAGTGTCACAAGCAGGACTTGGAGCTAGGGTTGTAGGATCCACAGTATATGGTCAACAGCTTACATCATAAAGGTCAGGTGAAGATTCTATGAAAAGCAGAGAAAATGTTGACCATGGCAGCTGCCATGGTGTCATCAGCTTTCTTAATCCACCTTGAATGTGGCCCCAATCAAATTAACTTTGAAGTCATATGGCGTTTCTCCAGATCTGCACATGTTGCTGGAAAGATAATCAAAATAGGATCATCTTACTCATTGATATGTGTGCTAGACATATGAGAATTAACAGAGACCACAATAAACAAGAGAGAGATGAGTAGAGAAGCTTGAAAAAAGTAAGCATTCAATTGAATAGGTTAAAACATCTTTTCCTAGGAAAGACTTTTAGTAATAAATATTTCAGAGTAATCTGTAGGAGGCAAATCCTATGGTTTATGGGACACACAGGTGATAAAATGTGTAAGGCAAATGGCTAAATGAAAGGCTTTTAAGCACCTGAATATGACACCTGACTATGATACCCAGGCATGATAAACTGTTAAAGAGGGCAATAAACAGAACACAGAAAACACAGCCTGCAGATTACAACCGACAGAACTGCATAAAGCCCTGAACTTTAGGAAGAGGAGGAGGCCATTATTGTAGGAAAGTCTGAACCACATGCATCTGTGGGTGGGGGGTGCATGTTTTTTATATATGCAAGCATGTGTAGGTACATGCCCATGTGAGTATATATGCACCTGCATGCATATGTGTGTGGAGACCAGAGGTCAACGTTAGGTATCTTCCACAATCACTCACAACCTTATTTCTTTAAGACAGGGTCTCTTGCTGAACCTAAAGCCACAAATTTGGCAAGACAGGCTGGCCATCAAGCTTCAGAGATCTGCATGTGCCTATATTCTAGTACCGGTAGTACAAGTATACTCTGCTATCCTGATATTTTTATGTAAGAGTCATGAGAGTGGGGTAGAGGGGTGTCTATCCTAGTTTGCTTTCTATCAGTGTGATAAAGATAATAACCATAAGAAACCTGGGGAGGATTTATTTCATTTTATAGCTTATGGTTCATTCCAAGGAGAAGTCAGGGCAGGAATTCAAGGCAGGAACCTGGAGACAGGAGCTGAAGCAGAGACTATGGAGAAACACTGCCCACTGACTTACTCCTCATGGCTTACTCAGTATGCTTTCTTAGGCACCCAGGACTACCTGATCAAGGTGGCACCACCCACAGAGAACGGGGTCCTCCCACATCAACCATTAGTCAAGAAAATGATCCACAAGCTTGCCCACAGACCAATCTGATGGGGACATATTTTCAGTTGTGGTTGCTTCTTCCCAGATGACGTAAGCTTGGGTCATGTTGACAAAAAGCTAACCAGCATCCAAACATCAGATCCTCAGACCCACACTTCCACACTGCACTGACTGAGACATTCCATGACCCTTTTTTGGGTGAATATTTTTAAAAATAGAAAAACCTGCAATAGATGCTTATGGCTATTTCTGTTGATTTCTTCCTTCATGACAGAGGATCTGTTGACACTCAATGTGACTCCCAAACTACTCAGAGAAATTGAAGACAGCATCTTCTAAACCACTGCTAACCCATCACCACAGTCTCATCAGCTTAGGCATCTCTTAAAACCAAAACATGAGAAAGAAGGAAAGACCTCTCTTTTAGGCCAACAAAGACAAAAAAAGGCTACAATGTCCTACTTCCTCCATTCCAGGGACCCTCCCCTTAGGGATAGATGTGATGGATGACAAATGAGGTGTTAATGGGTCTCACTAGACCAGAGTTCATAAGCATGTGGGACTCAGCCAAGGTCCTTGTCTAGGGAGAGCTGTGGGGAGAGGCCTGGGCCTTGGAGTATTATCTAAACAGAGTTATGGAGCAGCAACCACTGTAGCCATGGGCCCTGGCCAGGCTCCAGCATCTTTTAGGGTTCTCTCCAGACTCTATTCCTGAGAATTAGGCTCCTTTTCACAGAGTCACTCTCACCATGGCTTCTTCTACCCTGCCTTAATTATTTCACCTAAGATATTTGTAATGAACAAATCATTCACATGGTCAAATTGTACAGAATGATATAATTCTTTCTCTTATTTCCTCATATCTCAAATCAATTATCAGATGCTAAATCTTAGCACACTCAAAATAATGCCCACTATACTTTTGCCCTATGGAAAATAATTACATTAAATAAGGCATTTGTCTTAGTTGGGGTTACTACTGATGTGAAGAGACACCATGACCATGGCGACTCTCACAAAGGAAAACATTTAATTTGGGCTGGCTTACAGTTCAGAGGTTGAGTACATTGCCATCATGGTGGGAAACATGGCGGCATGCAGGCAGACATGGAACAGTCTTCTTGATCGGAACACTGCAGGAGACTCCACACTAAGCCTAACTTGAGCCTATAAGATTGCAAAGCCCCCACACACATACAGCAACTCACTTCCTCAAACAAGGCCACACCTACTCCAACAAGGCCACACCTTCTAATAGTGCCACTCCCCATGGGCCAAGCACTCAAACACATGAGTCCATGGGGGCCATTCCTATTCAAACCACCACAGCATTCTTTACAATAACAACATGTTTGGTTATTTTGTTAGTGTTGCTTATACAAGTATTTTTCTTTTATCACCCTCACTCAGGTATAATAAAGAGAGGCTTGTGTATACAGAAATCTGGTTTTAATTCTATCTTGGTGAAAACCTCAGTTTCTAGGGACACGATGTAGGCCACTAAGCAGAAACTGAATGATATCAGGTATCCCCAGTTAAAAGTCAAGATTTTTCTCCCATAAAAGTTCTTGTGTTTCCCACTCAGATCTCAGAACTTCTCTGCCTTTCTTGCAAAAGGAAAACACCCACTTCTGTGCTGGAAGAAAGTACATAAGAGTCCATGTTCACCCCTCTTAATGCTTGTCAAATGCTGCGTGTTGACCCTGTGCTAAATAGTAGGGACCCAAATTCAAGCCACACTTCCTTCCAAGGAGGAAGATGAACTTGGACATGGACAGAACATGGTTAGAATTTTGTCTCAAAATGGGAAGCGGCAGGATCTCTTGAGCTAATTGGGAACATGAGCAGAGGGGAGGGGAGAGGGTGCTGGCAGAATGAGAGGGGGAGAAGAGGAGAGGAAAGGAGGAAATGGAGGAGGAGAAAGGTTGAGTTGGGGAAAGAATCGAGGAGAGCAGGATGAGAGATACCATAACAAAGGGAGTCATTACATGTCTGAGGGGGATCTGGCACTAGGGAGATTTCCAGAGATCTACAAGGATGACACCAACTGACAATCTAGGCAATGGTGGAGAGGCTACCCTGGATGCCCTTCCCCTATAATGAGACTGAAGACTGCTTTATATGCCATTCTAGAGCCCCCATCCAGTGGCTGATGGAAGCAGAGGCAGACACCCACAGCTATACACTGAACTGAATTCTGGAACCCAGTTGTAGAGAGGGAGGAATGAAGAACAAAGGGGTCGGGACCAGGCTGGTGGAACGCACAGAAACAGCTGACCTGAACAAGGGGGAGCACATGGACCCCAGACTGATGTCTGGGAGGCCAGCATGGGACTGATTCAGACCCCTGAAAATGGATGTCAGTGAGGAGGCCTCGGCACTCTATGGAGCCCCTGGTAGTGGATCAGTATTTTTCCCAGGTGTAAGAAGGGACTTTGGGAGCCCATCTAAAGAGGAGGGATGCTCTCTCAGCCTGGACACATGGGGGAGGGCCTAGCCCCTGCCCAGGATGATATGACAGACTTTGGGGAACCCCCAAGGAGGGTCTTACCCTCCCTGGGGAGCAGAGGGGGGATGAAGTGAGGGGCTGGTAGGGAGGTGGTGGGAGGGGAGGGAGAGGGAGAAGGGATTGACATGTGAAGCAAGCTTGCTTCTAATTTGAAGTAATAAAAAAATGTTACTATATACTTAACCCCCCTAAACTCGTGCTCTCTTATCTCTTAAGTGTGGACAACAGGAGCACCCATTTAATGAGCTGCATATAAATGGTTAATGAGTTAACATAATGAGTCAGAACAGTGATTGGCACTCACTAAAATTGAAGCACAAGCTCACTTTTCTCTTCATGCTCATCTTTATGGGGAAAGTGAGGATGAGAGAGATGGAGGAATTTTCTGGTTAAAACCAGAGCTAGAATGTAAGTTAAATCTACACAAAATCATACTCCATTCTGCTTTTTCCAGAGAGGCGTCAACATCTTGGAAGGTCCATCCATTTTTGTCTGCCAATTTCACCATCCACGGTGATTATTTCTTCCTAAATCTGGCTCCATCAATGGCTGCAGAATGGCTGCTGTGGAAGTCAGGCCCTCATGTTTCTTGGTACTTAGAGAATGAGATCAACCCATTTAAAAGAGGAAATGTTCTCAGGAAATGTTCTCAGGAATCCTCTGCTTTCCTTTTGACCAAAGCTGGGTCCCACAGTCATTGAACTAAAGGGATATGGAGATACTCTTGCAGTTGGGGGCCACTGAAAGTTTTCACCTGCCCTTCCAAATGCCCGTCTTCCCTTCCTCCCTCCCTACTTCTTTCCCTCCCTCCCTTCCTCCCTTTGTGTTCATTAAAACATTCAAGACTGGAGAGAATCAAATACTTTTTTAACATTATATGTCTCCAATTGATTATAAGAGAAAGTGATTATAAGAGAAAGAAGGTAGAAGTAGATGTCTTTAAGAAGGAGCTAGGAACCAGAGCTCAGGTAAGGAGGGTTGGTGTCAGGGAAGGGACAAGTAGGAGCAAGTAGGTCCCAGTCTCCTTTCAAAAGTCAGATCAGGCCAGTCACTGCCCTCTGCTAGCTACCTGGATTTTCAAAGAGCCATTTTCCTGCCTTCTAGGCTTCCACCTGGCTCTGCCAGAAGAAACCATTGAAGAATGTACCCTTACCTATATAGTTAGTATAATGTTAAAAAAAAAAAAAACCAAGGGTTGACATGGTAGAATGTGAGAGAATCATAGTTTCCCCATAAGCAATTCTCCTTGTCTCTCCATGACAAGCTCTGGCTAGGCTTTGCTAAAGGAGTCCAGAGACTGAGCCACAGGCTCTAGTGAAAAAAAAAATCCATAGTTATGAACATTCATTCTGTTAAGGAAAGGAGCTTACCCTCCCATGAGTTCACTACAAATGGGGAAATAATATCTTTATAGCAGAAAAACAAAACTACCAAATATCAATTGTGATGGCTAGTGTTGACTATCAACTAGACAGGATCTGGAACCATTTGGAAGACAAGCCTCAGGCACACCTGTGAGGGATTATTCAGCCTCTGGGCATACCTACAACACACAAAGATATAGTTAGATCAGGGTCCCATGGAAACTGGTGGGATCTGAGCAAGGTCCTTGTGTTGCTGTCACCAGTTTTCCAGTTATGGCATTCTGTAGTTTTGAGAAATGCGACCACTGGGTGCAATTAAAGGGAAACAAAGGCCATCTACAGTCTCTCACTGTTCTTTTCTATCTGTGTCTTCAAGTTCAAGGCCACCCACACAGCTGGAAGACACATCTGTAACCAGGACTGGGGAGCCAGATTAGTCAATTGATGGGTGCCAGGTTTAGTTTGAGATTCTGTCTCAATATAAATAAATAACTTGAACAGCTATTGGGGAAGACAGTTGATATCAACATCTACCCTCTATGTGCATACATACAAACATGTTTCGTGATGCTATTTCTGGAGAGACATGAGCAAATGTCTGCTCCCTCCAAGATAGGGAACCGAGGACAGATCAAAGTAAGGATACAACCCTAATCCTACTTGATGAACCAAAGAGTTTTATTGGGACTGCTTGCAGGAATATGACTGAGGGGTTATTTTCATGAATATGGGTGAGGGGTTTCTTACAGGAGCAGAAATGACTCAAAGACAGCTGAATCACCAAAGCCTACCCCAGCATGGGTGACAGCTCACAAAAGCTGAGAACCTGGAGCACACTGCAGAGCCTGCAGACAGATCAACAGGTTGGAGAGTGGCAGGTGCCCCAGTTGGTCTGGGCCTCTTCCAGGCAGCTCAGCAGGTCTTTGCTTCTTCCAGGTGACTGGGCTTGTCTGAGAGTCTTTTCTCAGCAGTGTTTACTATTTATACACTCTTGTGAAGTAACAGAGTTAATGAATCTGGTTAGTTTCAGGGACTTCCTGAAAGCTATTTTGAGTTGTTTATTTCCTGTGTTAATGAGCTTCCCTGTAATATTTTATACTCCACCTCCAACTTAGAACATATTGTTGTTTTACCTCCCTGAAAACATCTAAGAACATTTCCTCCAAGATGGGATGTTTTAATCTCAGAGGAAACTGCTACACAACTATACACATGTATGTGTACCACATGAACACATGTGTATCACACACACACACACAGAGAGAGAGAGAGACAGAGAGAGAGAGAGAGAGAGAGAGAGAGAGAGAGAGAGAGAGAGAGAGAGAGAAAGAGAGAGAGAGAGAGAAATAAAATATATGTTGAGGCTGTAAGTCAATTAGGAACAATTCCACATTGAGAGAGACTAAGGTGCTATAATAGCTCAATATAACTTGAGATTCTGGACATCAGTTGGATGGAGTCTAGTTTGTTTCATAGTTTTGCACCCATGTTCATTTCTTGGCTTTGATTAAATGCATTATTTTCGCTATGGTTTTGTGGAGAAATGTGCCCCAAGGCCCATATGTTTGAACACCTGGTCCCCAGCTGGAAGTGCTTTTGGAAGACTGTGGAAGATTGTGAATCATTGGGTGTGGACCTTAGGTTTTATAGGCTGATTCCACTTCCTGTCTGTTCTCTGCTTTCTAAGCAGGGGTGCTGTGTGACCATCCACAACAACGCTGCCAGCCACACCTTCCATAAAGTGAAGGACTAAATCCTTTTTAAACCCTGAGCCAAATAAACCCTTCTACCCTGAAGTCGCTTCTTGTCGGGTATTTTGTCATAGTGAGCAGATAAGTAACTGACACAATTATGTTTGACAATAACATTGGAGAGAAGTAGATAAAGGAAAGACGGGACTCTCAATACTATTTCTGCCACTTTTTCTAGGTTCAAAAAAGAATTCTAAAAGAAATTTCTGTAAACTATTTTCCTTCATGCTAATTACTTAGAAATAGCCTTAAACCTCAACTGGAAAGGTAGAAAACCAGCCAGCCAAGTTTAAAACAGAGGGAAGCAAAGGCCACATACAGTCTCTCACTGTTCTTTTCTATCTGTGTCTTCTAGTTCAAGACCATCCACACAGCTGAAAGGTAAATCTCTTGAGTCTAAAAGCAAGTCAGTATTCTTTCTTACAGGAGCCTTTCCAAGCCAGTCTCTGAGTTTCCCCAATCTGGTGCTTGTTTACTGAAGCAACACCCTTTCCCTCGACTGTGCTGTGAGCAAGCCATCTCCTGCCCCAGCCTGTCCTTAAGAGAGGAAACCCACAGGGTGTGGTGGGATAAACCTGCAGTCCCAGCCCTCAAAAGGCTGAGGCAGGAGGATCATGATTTCATGGTCAACTTGGGCTGTATGGTGAATCTGAAGCTAGCCTGGTTACATAGTAAAATCCAGTCTCAAAAGAAAAAAATTAAGTTTGATTATTTTTCTTTTTTAAAAGAAAGAAAAGAAACCCAAGTTGGCATGTAGCCTCTTTGGCCAGTCTCAGTGAACACATCTTGGCCCTATCTTCTAGCTTAGATGAATGAGTAGCCATGACTCTCAAAATATCTTTCAAGTATTGGTTGAAATCTCATTAACATGATTCTCCTCACATCATGCATATGAAATAGATTTCTTCACACACATGCTGTAGATGTCACACTTAGGTCCAGGAAGCTCAGAAGTGGAATGGACTCCCACCTGGCAGCATCTACTGTACAGGTGTGTTCTTGGGCTCTGTTTTTGCCGTGTTCACAGGCCAGGTTCTTCTAAAGAAGCCTGATTTTTCTATGGAGACTTTGCCCCCTTTCCTCTAAATGAGTATTTTTCCAAGCATGGAATTCAGAGGAGAGGTCACTTTCTGCCTGGGAATCTGTCTGCTTTCTTTTTATGGCCATTTCTATATTGAGAAGGTCCTAGGTCCAGTCAATCATCAAGTGTCCTGGTAAAGCTTCCCCGAGTAAGTGTCTAAATAGTCAATTGCTGGTTGTCACCTCAACTGTCCTTCAGAAGACACGCCCTTCTAGCTCTCTTCAACCCCTGATAGTTCTGCCGGAATGGAAAAAATATCTAATGATAAACTATTTGTTTCTTCTTTGAGTTCTTATCTATGCAACTCTTGTCCAAGGCTGGACTGATCTGGTTTTTATCCATCTAACTGGAGAGGTTACAGCAGGATGGACAGAAGTTTGGACATTACAGTCTGGGAAAACTTCTCCCATAAACCTGACTTGATACATCTGTCCTGCTGGCAGCTGGAGGCCACCAGGATTCCAGCTGGCTCTTTGCCTCTTCTAGGAGACTCAGTCAGACAAGGAGCTCTCTCTAAAGCCCTTCACTCAGATGGAAAAAGGCATCCAGCCCAAGATAGCCACAGAGAAGTTGGCATACAGTAGGCCAAAAGCCACATTCCAGAGCACACATCCGACAAGAAGAAGATTGGAGAGAGCAGAGTACCTGAGCCCTAGCACTTCAGAATACAGTTCTCCTACAACTACGTGCAACAGAGCCTTCACTTTCATCCTGGTCTGGTTCTGCTAGCTAGGCTGATACAACATAAATCTAAGTTGCTGATGTCCAGATTCCAGAGTAAATATGCTCATTTTTGACATGGGAGAGCCAGCCTAGAACATCCTGTACTTCACTTTCAAGCCGAGCACTCTAGCATCACTGACTTTAAAGGAAGTCCACCAGTGTCCAGTGGTATGAGCCCTTTGCCCTGTTCTCACCCCCTGCATTCGTAGCTCAGGCTGCTGACCATGTGGAGGGATTTCAACCCACCACAGAGTAAAAGTCCAGACTTCTTCAAGGATCTTTGTCATGTGGGTGCTGCTGCTGTACTGAGGAGGCTTCCAGAGCTCATAGGTGAGCATATTTACTTGGTGGACTTTTGACCCTCAATGGAGGCTGCCTAATGACTATTGTATGGTTTTAACTTCAGTTTTCTTGATTCTATAGCTCACAACATATACCGCCCACTAGTGTGTGTGTGTGTGTGTGTGTGTGTGTGTGTGTGTGTGTTTGTGTAAAACAGCCCCAGAAAGGGCTGTGAGTCTTTACTTGCCTCTCTATATAACTTGTTTGGAAGGTTCTGGAAGATGCTGGAAGGAGGGGCTATAAAATCCTGGATGCCATAGCATTGGCCTCTGCTTGATGAGGGGGATAATCCGTGGAACTCAGTGATATTTTCTTTCTATTTATTCTTTATATTTTAATGGAATTCTGTGGTCCAGACTTGGTTTCAGGCTCCCTGCTCTCAGAGTCAGCTAAAGTACAAGGGGAAAGAAAGTAGTGGGGGAAATTAGATTCTTGATTTGTGTCCAGATGGTCCTAGCTGAAAATAGACTCAGAGATTCTCACTGCAGACTTGCTTGTGGTATGAAACTCCCCACCCCCTTCATTTGAGGTCTTCTTGGTAAGAGCGGGAATGGGAAAAGCACTGGGAACATTCATTTCTCTTTTTCCCAGCCATGTATTAAAAGGCCTGCACAGGTTCCAGTCCAGAGCTTCTGTGGAACACCAGGAGCTGCACCACATACAACAGGCCAGGGTGATGTGATTTTAATCAACTTGGCTTGAAGGCCATCCCAAGGGTATATGGCATCAGGAAAGCATGTGTGGGCCATGCTGGGAAGCACAGCAGCAGTTGGCCCCAAGTGAAGGGCTCATTCAAGCCAGCAGAATGGCCTGCCCACACTCCCCTGGCACCATGTTCTGGAAACTTAAACAAGGAGAGATAGGGCCTAGCTTGTGCCCTGCAGGTACAGCAATGTTTCACAGAGGCACTAACTGTGCCTCAGGGAGCGGTGTACAGGTGTCCTTATCCCCTGCCTAAATGTCAGCTTAGAGGTCAGGGGATGAGGGTCATCTGTGAGGACAATGCAGAAAGCCTCGAGGACATTGACCTATCAGAAATAGAAAACCTGGGGGCTGGAGAGATGGCTCAGAGGTTAAGAGCAACAACTGCTCTTCCAGGGGTCCTGAGTTCAATTCTCAGCAACCACATGGTGGCTCACAACCATCTACAATTCAATCTGGTGTCCTCCTCTGGCACATAGGCAGAACACTGTATGTGTAATAAATAAATAAATCTAAAAAAAAAAGAAATAGAAAACATGACATTTCATGACTCACCTCAGATTCTACAAGGCATGAACTTGATGACAAAAACCAACCTGACTTAGAGTGTAGCATCAGCCAGCTGAAGGCCACACTCCATTTTGGACGACCACCCCAAATATTATCACACAGTTCCTCTCATTAATTGATGTTTGTTCAATGGGAACCACATCCATGGTAGACACTACACAAGGTCGATGTCTGTCCCAAAGTCCAGGACACCCTCCTCTGGCAAGCAGCATAGTGATTGTCTTTTGGATGCCAGTAAAATGAATAGTGATCAGGTAGAAAATGCTTTCAAAAGAAGAAAAAGAAACAAATCCCATGAGTCTTCCTCAGCTGGATTTCCTTTCTGCCTCAGAGGTACCTTAGTCACTGTTCTACTGCTGCAAAGAGACACCATGACCAAGGCAACTCTTATTTTTCTAAAAAAGCATCTAGTTTACAGTTGCATAGGTTTAGTCTGCTACCATCACAGGGGTAAGCATGGCAACACACAGACAGACATGGTGCTGAATAACTAGTGCAAGTTCTGCATCTGGGTTTGAAAGCAGTGGAAAGAGAGAGACACTGAGCCAGATGTGGGCTTTTGAAACCTCAAAGTCCACCCCCAGTGACACATTTCCTATTCCAACAAGGCCACACCTCCTAATCCTCCTCAAGTAGTTCCACTCCCTGATAACTAAGAATTCAAACTACCACAGATGATAAAAAGTGACCAGCAAAGCAGGACCTGGTTCTTGGACCAGACCTGGAAAGCATCCGAAGAGACCCGGGAGACAAGATCCAGGAAAGTGGCAAAACACAAATCTAGCTAACATTTTCAAGAAAGCAACCCCATGAAGGCCAGATAGCAAGGCTGTCACCAGCTGCAAGACAGATTGTGAGACAAACCCAGCCCAGACATCTCAGACTGGAGACTCAGAGTTCACCTGTGGCCACATTTGGGTTCCAACTCTGGTGACTTCTTTTAGAACTTGAGGATTAAAACTGATGCTTTTAATATTCTCTTATTTGGTATCTGCTCATGTTAAAATCATCATGTGAGCAAAGCTGTCAATATGTTTGAACAGAAAATAATAATAATTTGTTGCATTTTATACTCAACAAAGTACTTCCATATTTATTTCTGCCTTTCAATCTGGGGCTGACCTCTGAGGGATAAAGGAGATGATGGGATTTCACAGGTCATTAAGCTCTGTGAGGGTGGGGACTATTCTGTTTGTCACTGGTACCTAAGCAGTAGTGCCTTGCCACATAGAGCCAAGATATTTATGTAAATATCTGATGAAGAAAGGGGTGGATGAATTAGTGGGAGGAGGGATGGGTACATGGGTAGATGAATGGATGGATGACTAAAATTTACCTCAATTTTAAAAAATGATTCAATGGTTGGGAAAATGGATCAATGGGTAAAGTGCTTGTCAAGGAAGCATGAAGAGCTGAGTTTGGGTTCCCAGCATCTTACACAAGCTGAATGCAACAGAGTCTCTGTAACACAGCACTGGGAGGTGGAGATGGGTTTGATGGGAGCCTCTAGTTGCAACAGTGAGCTCCAGGTTTAAAGAGAGTGCCTGTCTCAAAAATAAGGAAGAGGAGGATTTAGAGAGTTTGCTGTGGGATTGTGTCTCCTAGTAACATCAGAAGCTACACCTGTAAGTCTCACAAACATGACTGCCCAAAGGTGAGCTGAACAATGGTGACACTGACAGACATGCCAAACTGGATGGGGAAAGTCCCATGAGGTCTCAGCCCTACACTACAGGCAACTAAGTAAATCTGGGAGCGAGATAGGTGATCCTCTCAGGGAAGAGCACACCAAATGGTTGTTCAGTGCCGAACAGTCCAGTCCTGGAAAAAACACATGCACACAAATAATATTATATGGACTCAACATGTTATATTTAGGAAACTATATGTACATACATATATACATATGTACATGTAATAACAATTAATGAAAAAATAAGCCATGAATTTGAATGAGTGGGGAGGGTATATGAATTTGAGGTAAGAAAGGAAAAAACTTTGTAATCAAATTAGAAAGAAGCATCTAATGCCAACCTATGGGCTCCACATGCACATATACAGATGAGTATACCACACACACGTGTGTACACACACCTACAACACACATACTTACAAAAACAGATTGAGAGAAAGAGAATAAGTAAAAATATGCTTTTTTAGAGAAAATGAATGCATTTCCCAATTCTACCTACTAATGAGTGGTTTTGTCCAATTTTCTGATCTTTATTTTTGTCATCTACAAAACAAGGATAATGACATTGCCTCTGTTTTCATGCTGGAAAAACAAACAAACAAACAAACTCAGATTTGTTGAACATCATTGATGTAAGGAAAGGAGCCCCTGGTTGGAATCAGCACTACTGATTTTCAGGTCATCAATTGTCCTAACATGTAACAGAGAAGACAAAAGCAAACTATTTCCAAGTATCCTTGTAGGGCACTGCTTAGAAAGGGCAAACACATTGGAACATTTTCTCCAGAAGTATCATTATTATTCTCACGTGATAGATGCAGAATCAGAGTGACTTGCCTAAGCTTCCTCAGTTGAGTTGGAATTGGAGCTCAGATTTGACTTTGCCACCTGTTACATCTTTATATTGGCTCACACCAAGTCCAAGGTCAGAAGCCTCCAGTGTTCTCCATCTGCCCTGGAAACAGACTGGCAGTGTCTGCCAAAGGCTCTGGTCCTGAACTGAAGCAGTTGTCACAGTTTGAGCTACTGACTGATACAAACAACCCTGCAAAGTTGAACTATCTGGATAAAAATCCTGATTTCCCAGAACCACAGTCTAGTCATCACACTGCTCTTGGGTTGTCCTTCCCTTCCCTTCCCTTTTCTTCTCTCTCTTCTCTTCCCTTCTCTTCCCTTCCCTTCCCTTCCCTTCCCTTCCCTTCCCTTCCCTTCCCTTCCCTTCCCTCCCTTCCCTTCCCTTTTCTTCTCTTCCCTTCCCTTCCCTTCCCTTCCCTTCCCTTCCCTTCTCTTCTCTTCTCTTCTCTTCTCTTCTCTTCTCTATTCCAAACAGTCTGAAAAACAGCAAGTAATGGCAACCTTTTGGAGACAAACCCCATGGAACCATTTATGACCCAAAATAAACTTGAAGTATATAGAGACCTATTATAGAAGCCACGGTGGAGGAAGATCTGGGAAAATGAAAACAGCTTAGTCTAAATCTTTCCCTTGCTTCTGCTTACAGTCATTGGTGGAGCTATCTTCTTGAAAAGAAGCAAGTGTACAAAGCTACTTATGACTGATTCAAAATGTTCCAATGTGGGGCACACCTGTGCTTGGGAGGGAGGAAAGATGGGGGGTGGAGGAGAAAGAAACAGCTTTAATTCTGGAACAAATGGAAGCTCTTTATGGGTGAGGCTCCAACATGCTAGTCTCCAAGATAGGTATCTCTGTGAGTTAAGGCTCAGTTACAAGGGAACAAAGGACCCAGCCTAAATTAATCTAAAGCAAAATATTAATTCATGGATCCTGTAACTCACAAGCCCAAAGAGGAGTTGTTATAACTTGAATGTTTGTATCTTCTTCAAATTGCCATTGAAAACCTACCCCACATGTGGTAGCATTTGGATGTGGGGCCTTGGGGAGAGAACATTTAGATAAGGGTCTGAGGTGAAAGTCCCACGGTGGGCATAGTGTTCTTTGCCCTATGGGAAGCAGCTAGAGCTTCCTTTCTGCCTACATTTCCTGTCCCCTCTACATCTTCTTTTTTTCCTTCACACCTTTCCCATCTGAGAATGTGGTTAGAAGCAGCTATCTGCTAAGCAGGAAGGAAGTCCTCACCAGAACCCATCCTTACCGGCACACTTCACAATCACGTTAAATTACTCTCTGTTGATTAAGTTACCAGGTCTCTGTAATATTTTGTTATAGAAACCATAGCAGATCAAACTTTACCTTAGGTTAGGCACAACTGGCTAAGGGGAAGGGGGTGCATTTCCAAGCTCACCTTACTCTCCCTGGGCTCTACTGTCAGAAAATACTGTACCCTATCAAAGCAAGTAGTTCTGGGGTACATTGCCTTAAGTTCAGGCTAGAAGAGCATTCTAGGCAGAGGCATTTCCTCTTATCTTGGAATTCCCAGGGCCATCTCATTGGCTGTGTGGGGCCATTGCCATTCATGAACTAATAAGTGACCAGGTATGTGATGTATCTATTGTCCTATGCCCAGACCACATAGCTCACCTGATGTGCATGAAGAGAGGGCATTAAATCCCCAGGTGACAGTGGTGGGAGTGGGTGCTTGCGGCAGAAAAACATCATGACTACCAGACAGTTTTTCAGGGCTTGAGCCAGGGGCAGGCTACATCTCAAATATAGTCCTCAGAGCTAAGAGCAAGACAAGATAAACACAGGGACACTGGCAAGTAGCAGACTGATCTGTTTCAATAGCTGGTATGCCAAGTTTGTGATCAAGGCTTGAAATATTTGACACCAAATTGTAAGTTGAAAGGAAGAGAGTAAGATGAAAATCCCTTCCTTATGTCTCTTAGTTCCAGATTCAGCACCTCGGGATCTGCAAGTGTTGCTTTATCCATAGAGCATCTTCCTAACTGAATAGCTTGCAGGTGGGCCTCTCTTTACACTGCATCCTAGTCCTGAAACACTATGTGTGAACTGAATTTAAGAGTTTGTTGTTGTTTGTTTCAAATTTGTGGCTCAGAAAGGCATTCTAAAATCCATCTGTGGTATGAAAAAAAATTTATTTTCTCTTTCAGTCTGGGTTGTGGCCTATTGTTTTAATTTAGTTTTGTTTTGTATGTTTTTGTAAAGTGGAATATGTTGGGATACACACACACACACACACACACACACACACACACACACACACATCTACCGCCACCACCAGCAGCAACAAAACAACAAATAGGCTATGTAACAGTACCTGCAAAGCAAAAGATGCTTTCCTTCAGCAATTTATTTCCTGTCTGAGTCTATCCTTGTAGGAGTGAACCTCCTTAAGTTCTCTTCCCCAGACTGTTCCTTCTGACAACAAATTCCATAAACAAATGATCTTCCAGCAACTCAACAGCAGAAAGATGCCAGCAGCCAATTGTCCCTGAGAAGACAAACAAAATTCTTTTCAATGTCTGTTTTCACCCAATCAAAGTTTGGCCTCCTGACCATATGAGTGGTAGCAAGTCCTGCTAAGGGAGGCAGATTTCAGCATAGAGCCTAAAGTGTTTTGGCTAAAGGAGTCGCTTCTGTTGGCTGTCCTGAAGTACTGATTGGGAATACTTTTGAATCTGTTGATTAAAGCTATTTTTCAACTCAGAATAGCAGGATGAACTCTCCAGTCTCCTGTCCCCTCCTGTTTTCTTTGTCTGGGGCTTGCTGGCACAGGACAGAGTCAGGCAGTCTTACTTTCACCTCATGACCTACAAGCCATAACCCAGTGTGGAGGTAGGAACCACTCCCCCTCCTTACCAGCATTCAAATAATTGTTGATTTGGAAATAGCCACTGTGTGCCACACCCAAAGGGAAGTATCTTGGTTTTTCACCTTGGCAGTGTCTAGAATCAACTAAACCATAATCTGCTGGGGCACTCTTGTGAAGGATTTTTCTTGATCAGAATATTTGGAGCAGGTAGACCTACCCAGAATGTAGCAGCCTCCTACTGCATGTGAAGAAGAAACGTGGTTTTTACATGTTTGTCCTCACTCTTGCTAGCAAGTTCATGTATGCTATTGCAGTGACATTTCTTCATCAGTATTATTGCCATCTTCTTCAGGATTCCAATGTAGACTGAAGACTAGCAGGTCTCCATGGAGCCTCCAATCTTTCAGTGTTAGACTAAGACTGCTGAGACAGATAGATAGCCTTGTGGACTGAACAAGTACTAGATTCTTGGCCTCTCCAATTTGAGGCAGCCATTGTTGGACTACCTGGACCAAATTTTATAAACCAGTTTAATAAATTCCATTTTAATATATATTTAAAACTCTGGCATTCAATCATTATAGACCTGAAGCTGTGCTTATTAGGAATTGAACAACAGGCTTGGAACTCAAGAGTGTCTGTCAGCTGGGAGGATGCATGCAACCTCTTGAGAACAGAGTGCTCCCACTGAACTTCTGGGACTCCTGACTCTGACCATGACATAAACTCCTCAAAGTAGGATAACAAGGTTAGGTGTTCAATCCATGTGTGAAGCAATAGGGCACATTGTAAATGCATGTTAATCTTTATTTTCCCTCCCCAACCATTCCTTCATGAAATTGATGGTCTTTCCTGGAAGTATCAGGACTCCCTACTCTATGTCCTTCAGGGGCACTTAAGGCTCAAATCCAACTTATCTCCCTAACTCCCTGCTGGATGCCCAAAGCTCTTCCCACAGAGTCACAGGGCAATGGCCCTAAGAAAGCAAGCGTGGATGCCAGGCTGATTTCTGATAGACAATTTCAGGGCACTAGACATACATTACAGAACTCCCTCATTTCATATTCCAAGTAGAATCCTGGATATCAATGCCGTTTAGATGGCCATACTACTAGCGCATGCTCATTTTACACACTAATGGGCCATGCGTCTGTCCTGGCACCTAGTAACTACTTCTCAGGCTTCTTTCCCATCCCTCTTTGTTTCCACATCCAGCAGATGAATGGATGAAAAAGATACGACCTATATGAAGCAGCATATTTTCAGTCATGAGGAAATGTGAAATCTTTCCATTTGCAGCAAGAGGCTATTGCATTAAGCAAAATAAACCAGACATAGAAAGACAGGTATAAATCTCACACTCAATGCATTGTGGGAACTCTTTATAGGGTGCCTGAACTAATTTATATTCCCACTCTTTTCTTCAGATACATCTTTTTAAGCAAGCAACTACTTTTCTGTTTAGATTTGTTTCTTTAATTGCAGCCATTGTAATTGGAGTGACATGGTATCTCGTTTCATCTTAGATTTGCATTTCCCTAATGGCTCATGCTCTCAAGCACCTTTTCACACAGCTATTGGCTGCTGTATTTCTTACTTTGAGGAGTGTCTGTTTGGATTATTTGCCCAGATTTGGTTGGATCATTTATTTTTGTTAAGCTTTTTGAGCTCTTTATGTATTCTGGATAGTAATCCTCTGTCCAGTGAGGCGCTGGCAGCACGGGTTCGCTCTCATTCTTCCAGCTGTGACTTTGCTTTGTTGACTGGCTCCTGTGCTGTAGCAGATGCCATCCTGTTTTTCGAGTTCTGCTTTGTCTCCTATTCATTTGGCACTCTGTCCACAAAGTAATTGCTCATAACAATGCCATGGAGAACCTCCCCTAGGATTTCTTAGTTTCCTTTTAAAGTCTGAGTTTTGCACACTACCAACCATACAACATTTTAAAAATGAGGAAACGACGACACAAACATTGCCTGGGTCAGGCAAGGTTTGAAGACGCAAAGAGCTTGGGAAAGAGACAGAAAAGTGGGTGGATGGGCAGGCTTTACTCAGTCCACAATTGCAGTGAGGCCTATGCTCCAGAACGAGTCACAAACATAACTATCTGTGTGTGAGTATTTTTTTAAGAAGAAAAAGGGGGCCCAAACAGGCATGGGGTGGGGTGGGGTGGAGGGTTCCCAACTAGTGAGGTACCAGCTCTGCACCCATATGAGTAAGCAAGACAAGGAGCATTTTCCCACGCCAGGTTCCAAGGAGAAAAGGAAGCAACCCTGTGATCCTCCCTCCTTACCTCCTGTCAGTCATGAGTGGGAATCCTTCTAGAGAGCGTTTACATTGAAGCCTTGAAGGCTGAATAGCAACAAACAGGAAAGCGATACCCTCCTGGGCCTTGCACAGAACCTGGGATTAGCAAAGGAAATCAAATCCAGATCTGAGAGTGAAGGTGCCTGATACTCCCCAGCTCTCCTCTCACCACCGCTCAACTGAGGGACTGTGCATGCCCTATATTAAAGAATATAAAACACCACATAAGCCTTCTGCCTGGGATCTCCTGTGATATCTGTGCTTTGCTTTGTGATCTTGAGCTGCTTTCACAATCGGAAGCTCCAGTCAGTTTACATGGGACCAATCAGGAAGTTGCTGAACTCACTGAGGTCCCTCACGCAGCTGACCCACCTGTGAAGGCCTCATATGCTGTTTGCACAGTGTCACGAGGTCCCAGGGTTACAAATGCTCTTTGTTAACACATTTCATGTCTGTGCTATTAAATGAAGTTATCTAAGTGCAAGGGGGGGGGGATAGTCTCTGATAGCTCCCCTTGCAGTTTCCCACACTACAGAAGATCAAAACTCCTTTCAACATACTAGACAGAGGCTGTGCTGTTTGACTTCTGATTTGGTAAGCTTCTAAAAAACCATCAGTGCAGTCATTTGACAAGAAACTGCTATATACCTAGCCCACCGAAGGCTGCCGGGCTCTCATGTTCCCCACAGGGGACAGATTCCAGACAAATCCCTATGTTCGTAAGCACCCAATTTGCAGTAGGAACAGACATACCTCATCCACTGGAACACATCACAGGGCCATGGCTGAAACTGAGGCTGAGCAGTCAATGAGGCACCTGTCACTGCAAATACTCCAGTTTCACCTGCCCTCTGGGTCCATTTTTGCTCAGATTCAAAGTGCAGCACGATATTTCCTGATAAGATGGAGCCATGCCACCAATCACACACTGTTACATCAGGGGAAACACCCCAGAAGGTGTTCCAGAGACTCTGTGCAGTCCAGCCTGATGGGAGAGGGGACTACTCTGCAGTCTTCCTCTTCCCGAGGCCTGGAGACATCAGGGGTAGAAAAAGCCGGAGGGTAGTGAGTGCTGGCCAGCTTGTCTGACACACATGTCACTCAATCAGTCTGCTTCTGCAGCAAGTGCTTCTGCAGTCTGCTCTAGGCTAGACACCAGTCTGGGGCTTACTATTGAAAACATCAAAAGTCAATGCCCTGTGGAACTCATGTCCCAGTGTGGTGATTCAGACAACATAGCCTGTTCCCCAGGCTCTACAGATTTCACTTTCATCGCCATGCTGGAATGTTATCACCATTATTAACCCCTCTTTATAGACAAGGACACTGAGGAAGAGAAAAGTACGTGGCCTCCCTAAGGTTGTCAGCTAGGAAGCAGAGCTGTGGATTTGAACCTAAGCAGGGCAGAGCCTAGGCTTCCAAGTTACACTCTGCCATGTCATATCAGAGGATGGCATGTTCAGTGGGAAGCAAAGGTAAGAAGCAGGAGAGGGGCTGTGGGCCTGTGTAGGGGAGAGGGTAGTGTTCAGATTTAATTATTCTGGTAAAGAAAGTCCTTACAATAGGACACTGAGCAGGGAGTCTAAGAAGGAATGGATGCAGCTATGCAAACAGTTGGCAGAAGAGCACCCAATGGCTGGACAGCAAGTACAAATATCCTCAGGAGCGTTTAGAAGTTGAAGTCATAGAAAGGGGGAGTAGGCTGCAATGAGTTCAGAGTGGTAATGGGGACGAAGGGTTTTATTGTGCAGGATCCTAGAGCAGCCTCAACCCATGGGGTATCTGCTAAGCGAGGCACAAAGCTGCAGGTCGCCGTCATGATTTTTTTTTAAGTATTTCTAATCCCCATGTCACATGATAGGATTGTCCTTCCTGGTCCCCACTGAAAGACATGTGACTTGTTCTCCCAATAGAATGGAAGCACAGGTAGTTGGTTTCTTTCAGATTGAAGTCTTAGAACCATTGTGTGTCTGGATTGCCCAGTCTTTGTCCCTATTTGGGTAACTGGGGAAGGCTGCCTTAGGTCAGACACCCAGTGACCACCTTGAACAGAATCTCTTCTGCCAGTCTCACTGGACTATGCGGTTTGAATGAGAAGTGGTTTTTGTTGGCTTAAACCACTGGGACTATAGTGCTGCTAGCTCAACATGCTGTAGTCCCAGCTGACTGACATGGAGTCCAAGAACAAGTAGGGGGGAAGGGGAAACTTTAGATGCTTCATTCTGGAAGCAACTGCTACTAAGAGCTGACTGAGAAGAGTCAAGCTTGGACAAGGTTGACAGCATTGCCATAATCCAGGGAGAGGCAGCAGCCATGGAGGTACCGAGGGTGGAGCACATTTTGCGTGTGAGATGGAATAACAAGGGTTTGACAACAATTTACATAGTGGATGGTGAAGAAAGGAGACAAAAATGACCCCAGAGCTTCTCTTGAAGATGAAAAGCCCTCAGCTCTCCAGCCATATCCCTCCATGTCTGTTCTCCATAAAAAAAGACAACCTTTGATGTGGCAGGCAAAATGACCCAAATTTCACCACTCAAGAGTCATTCCTCTTGGTTCAGCATTGCCCTTCTTAGATGTTTTATTTTGAAATGGAAAGACCTAAGATACAGGGATTGCCCACATAGGAACCAATTCATTTTAGCCACTCGCAATTCCAAGATACCCTGGTCTGCATCTCTTGTTTCATTTGGAGAAGCCATGGTCCACAGAAGCAAGTCATCTTGTACAAGGTCAGAGAGAAACATAACTGAGTTCCAGAGAGGCGGCTCCTGGCTCAGCAGGGCTTTTCTTTCTACACCATGCCCAATCCAGATGAGGGTGCTCTGGACTGGGTTTGAGTTTCCCCGGGAATGCACAAAGGGGAAGCATGTAAGGAGTCCCTTCCTTTACTGTTTTATACAGACCAGTCTCAAACAGAGCTCAGGGAGCACCTTCAGTTTCACTACCTTTGAGTTCACTGGTTCTGATCCAATGACCAAATCAGAGAAGAAAAATTATTATAAAAGGAACTAGAAAAAATACATGCTGTCTTTTTGGTGTGTTTCTGACATCAAAAGGCCTGGGGCACATTCAAGCCCCTTCTTCACCGTGTCCTGTGTGGTGTTTTCCTGCCTGACAGCTTTGTGCTATTCTTTTTGCAGAGCATTCTCTGCACTGCTCCCCCTGGGTCGGGCACAGCTAAAAACAGACAGTGGCAGCCGCCTCTCCGTCTCCTAGCATACTGTCTCCTAGCACACCAACTAGAATCATTTGGATTATGCAGAGCTGTGTCATACTTCAAATCTGAAAAGTGCCCAACTGTGATTTTTATTGGATTTTTATTATTCATTGTACCTTTTAAAACATCAATTTGAAATCATTAAATTAGAAACCTTCTCTGATGTTTTGCAAACCTTGGGCAATGCCCAGGTCCAGTCACTTTTGTTTGTCATAGGCCTGTTCTGGAGTCCCAGGGAGCCAAACTACCATTTTAGGGAGATTGGCAAGACCCCAGGGTGGCAGAGTGGTGATCAGGAGGCTAAGATCACAATCTCCTCTTCTGGGATGCTGGCAAAAGAATCCCTTGAAGAGAAAAACAGCCACAGAGATTCACTGCCCTGGAGGCCAAGTAGCCACCTCAGAGCCATCAGCAGCTGGAGGGACAGCTTGCAAAGTGCACCGGGCCGCAGTGTTTGAAAAAAAATGTGTAGGATAAACTAAAACTGTGTTAACTTTCCCCTCTGAAGTTTAGGCAAATATCTACGTTACATAAAAGTGCCGAAAAGTGCATGGAAGTCTATAAAAATGTTAACTATGGCAGGGTGTTTCCAGTGAGTTCGCTTTCATTGGAAAAGAGATGTCCCCATAAAAAGGCATGCTCTGTGCTCCATTCCTCTGCAAATACTGGACTTGATGTGCTGGCTAAGCCTCTCTTTCTTCCAATGCAATTTTGTCTTTCTACACACGTGCAAGGAGTGTGGAAAGATCTCTAAAGCCACACTTGGAAACATGCGACAGTGGGCTGTTCCTGGACACAGCCTGTTTCATATATTAACTGCATGCTAAACTCCATTAATGGCAAAGCCATATGCGCCGTCTTCAGTTTTTTGCCCCCCTCCATTTATACCTTTATTCTAGCCTAACTGATCCCAGCTGTTATTAAAGAACACAGTTTAAGCCCCCATTACAACAAAGACTTCTCTACAATGAATGATCTAAACAATGGCCCGTTTCTTCGAATAATTTTACTCAGTTCAATTTTAATGACTATTTTTGAAGACAATTCTTCCAACTCCTGTATTTGGTTCTGCTGATGCAGACATGAAAAGAGCTGAGCCCTCAATCTCAGAGGGCTCGGTATTTGAAATGACAAAATTCCAACACAACAAAGAGCTGTGGTTATCCCTTGAACTTTGTTCAGATGGGACCTAATGTCGGGTGGCAAGTGAGGATGGTGGTTTCGCCCGTAGGAATTTTAGAGCATTATTACTTACTCTCTTCTTGTATTTCTTGGTTGGGCCAATGCTCCTAGGTTCTAGCAGCAGGATAGATGTCCTTTACCTTCAGACCGTCTTCTGCATTACAATAGGCTATGTTTCAAGAGCAGAAAAAACAAACATGTTCTGGTCACTCCAAGGTGCCAGTCGGGTCTCACCATATGACATTGGCACTGACATCATACAAATGAATCAGGATTGATTGGCACTGAAGTGTACATGACATATAAACTTTAGTCCAGGTCTCTGTCCCATTTGGGTGGAAAAATCACTTCACCTCTGTCCATCATACATACATCACATGTGGGAGCTTTCCTTTTTTGGGCCTCTTGGGCAAGCATATTTTCCCTCACCACAAAATGTTTTTCCAAAAAAAAAAAAAAAAAAAAGAATGAACTTGTTGCTCCAACTACTTGGTATCTGGCTCTGGGTGCAGAGCTTGAGGGTAATGGTGAAATTGTAATGTGTTTCTGGATTTTGTGGTTTCAAAGTGGTTCCTCTTTCCAAACTAAGATGGGTCCTCTGCAAAATGTGGCACAGCCAACCTCTCCCGTCATGGCACTTCTCTCTGGGCACCTCTGGCTTGTCTGAGCAGAAGGGAAGCATCAAGCTGGAGGTGAATAAGGACTCCTCTACTGAACATGCACTCTGTGTGTCTTGGTTAAAGCTTTCAACATCCCATGTAAACTCATATAGGCACCATCTTTCTCTGTGTTGGTGATGCCAAAGATGTTCAATAATTTGTGTAAAGATACAAAGCTACCAAATGGGTGAATTCAGGCCTTACATAAAACAGAAGACCATGGATACAACCTGTGTCCCTTATAATTCCCCACATTTTCTAACCACAAAAAACATGCTATTTGTTTTAAAGACAAAGAAGAAACATGGTTGGAAAATGCAGAAGTCAACTTTAATGAGTTGTTAGTTATTCATATTCAGGAGGCTGCCTTGTAGAACCCCAGAACTCACTTCCTCCCTGGTGCTAGGCCTCCACTGCCTTGCTGGAGACAAAGCTATTGCAAGCAGTGAGCATACACCTGCTTGGTGGGCCCAGAGAAGCCCGTCTGTCAGGAAAATGTCTTCCCTAACTCACTTCCTTCTTAATTAAAGTAACATTTTGAAAGTAAAATTATACAGTGTGTAGAATAAACAGAACAACAATAGCTGTGATTAATCTGTCAGGGATTGTATAATGGGATGCTAATAGGGAGAAATAAACTCCTGATGAAGATCAAAGTCATCTCTGCACATGGGGAACTTTTAAAATTAGAATGATGATAAATGAATCTTGATCCCAAATCAAAATAAAAAAGAAATACCTACCCCTTTAGGCTTGCAGAATGAGGGCAAAAAGAAGCCTAGGACATCTATAACCCAGGAACTGGGAGCTGAGGAAGTGGAGCTCTAGCCTAAGTCCTCTCCTACTGCTTTTCCCAAGCACCTTGGGCCTACTTGCCCACTTGGGATGGTCACTCAACCTATCTGCATCTGCTCAAGTCCCGCTAAAGCCTATTAGACATGGCCTGTGACAGGATACTGGGACATGGAGAAGGATGGTGTATGCAGGAGTCATGTGTAGTTTGTTTAAGAGGAGAGGGAAAGCACCTGTCTCTATGCAGCAGCTTCTAAACTCTCCCATTGGCCTTAGGAGCAGGCTTGGTTTTATTTTACAGGGGCTGGGCTCTTCAAGTTTCCAGGTTCTCAGATCTAGACTTTCTATCTTCTCTCAGAGTAAGTTATATGCCAATAAGAAAGTCTGATTTTTCTCACACAGCCACCAAAGTTTCAAGATGGAACTGGAGAGGATGCATGCCAACAGACAGCTCTGCAGCAGCTAAGAATGGGAAACCTACTGTGTTCAAATTGGTACCTACTGTGTGCAGGCATGGTGCTGGAATTGTGGCTAGCATGCACAGGTTTGCTGGGTTTGGGGAGAAGAGAAGGAAGACAGAAAAGCACATAGGACTTTATAATATAGTAGAGTCTGGAATACTGTGGAGGCCCCATCTAAGGAATGTGGTCTCACAGAGACAGAGGACCCCTAACTTAGACCAAGGCAGTTGGGCTACCTTTGGAGGTGGTGTCTGCTTAAGGGTGAGGCAGAGCTGACCCAGAAAAGAGTGAGTGATCCAGGAGGGAGAAAGGACATATGCACACACACACACACACACACACACACACACACACACACAGAGAGAGAGAGAGAGAGAGAGAGAGAGAGAGAGAGAGAGAGAGAATATGCAGTTTCCCTGTGAGCAATTTTCAAATGTATACAGATCAATTTTAGTGTTCTACTCCTTAACCTTGCAATGCCCAAACAGCTCCACTCAATTAACATGTTAGTTCTCCCACCTTTTGAAGTCAACTCTGACCCCCTGTCCCCTGAAATACATTTGCCCTGAGAAACCAGTGGACAATCCAAGACTGTTTTATGAGAGTAGAATTAATTGAGACTCTGTGATGCAGCATGGCTGAGGTTCCCTGGACCAAGAGGGCTTCTGAAAGACTCAGAATCTGGCAGAGGGTAAAGTTCTATTTGAACCAGGCCTCTTGTTACCTAGAGGAATAATATATGTTTGCCATCTGCAGTGCATCAGCTAACTTCACAACTTTTCACCAAGGAGACACACTGCCAGTGAATTAGAGGAGTCCAGGAATGCCCAGGAATGCTGCCTACTGCCTACTGCTGCTACTCAGAATACAGACAGCCCTGGCTAAGCCAGACTTAAAGGTGGACTCTACTCTTTTTCTACCATGCTGGCAAAACCTGATTTGAGACACCTGACTCTTGCCTGGTTCTATAAGGATCTCCCCAAATATTAGTTAGTAAGGGATGGTGTCTGCCAAGAGCAACAGAATAGCTCTCGATGGTTTGCTGGCAAGTTTTAAGCTACTCGATCAAGCCTGTGGGCATCATCTCTTCTTTCATAGAATGTGCACCTGCTGAAGATGTATCACAATCCAGGTGGCGTGATGGCTAATGGGAGTCTGAAAGTCTTAAGGGTTTTAGAGTTCAGTGGAGAAAGTACTCTACTGCTGAGCATGGTGACTTGTTCTTGGGATCTCAGCATTTGGGAGGCTTAGGAAAGGAGACTGCTGTGAGTTCAAAGCCTCCCCGAGTTATAGTGGGAGAGCATGGCTCAAAAAGAAGGAGAGAGGAATGGGTAGGGAGGAGGACAGAGGGAAAGAAGAAAGGAGAGAAAGAAAGAGAGAGAATTAGCTTGTTGCCTACTGTGTGGACATAATGAGATGTATTTATATTCTCTCTTATTTTTCATTCTTTCTGAAGCATGTGGTTTTCATAGACTGCTTTTAGGGCTGTTGCAGTTGGAACACAGAGAAAGAGCCAATATTCATCTTTCCACATCAAGAATAGAATTTCTGAGTCCACAGTAAGACAATGCTTTTGAAAGCCAAGCATTCACAAGTAAAAAGAAAAACAAGTTTTCTAAATTCCTTTAGCTCCCATAAAGTATTAAGCATGAAGTTTGATGCCTGGTGGTGGTGCGTGCCTTTAATCCCAGCACTCAGGAGGCAGAGGCAGGCGGATCTCTGTGAGTTCGAGGCCAGCCTGATCTACAGCGTGAGTTCCAGGACAGCCAGGACTACACAGAGAAACCCTGTCTCAAAAAACAACGACAACAAAAAGGTGAAGCTTGGAGGATTTGATCATAGAGTTTTACTGTAAACCTGGGGCAGAAAGAGCTCAAAATGTTAATTAGGAAGGTCCTGGTTTCAAAGAACAGAAGAGCTTCCTGTGAGTCCAGAGAAGAGTTTATGATGGAAAGAATGGGACAGGTGGGGTGCCCACCTGCCAGGGTCCTCATTTTCCTTGTCTTTGGCATACATGCCTACATGGGGTTGAGCATTATAGGGAGATGCCTGGGAGATGCCTCATAGTTGGCTTGGCACTACCACCGGTAGGGGAGGGATAGCGTAGCTTTGGCAGAAGGTGAGCCTTCAGCGTAGATTTGGAGACAATGTTTTGACTGCTTCAGCCTGTGTGCAGTATGCAGAGAGTGCTAGCCTTGACATTGCTCAGAAATCTCCTACTTCTCTATTATGCACACACTGTAATGTCACACATGCCCCACAAAACCTAAAGACCTTTGCTCTGCAGACGGCCACCACATGAACTCCCTTGTGAACACATCTAGGGGCTAGACGGAGTACTCTTACTAGTGAAATGAACTGAAAAAGAAAACTGCCAAGGGCAGAGCTAAAACAAAGCAAAGCAAAGCAAAATAGCAAAGAGGAGGACAGAGGGACAGGTGACACTGCGCTTCCACAGTCTCTTTAAAGTGAACTTTAGACAAGGACAGCTAGGACAGTAATGGAGGCCCATTGAAGCTCGAAGCTGGTCAAGTTCTGTGTCCCTTGATTGTCCACATCTTTCCCTGCATGTTTCCCATTCATTTATGGTCTATCTTAGCACTACATAGTGGGTGCTTTCACGGCGAGAATATTCCTTCTTGACCTGTTTCCCTTTATGTAAGTCTTGCCCAAGAACAAGACTTTGTGAAATACGTTGAGCTGGATTTCTAGGGTTGTGGCATTAGGTCCCATCCTAGACACATCTCTGTGGTAGCCCCACAGGAATCACCACACTCAGGACCCGGATCGAGGCATACTTGTTTGAACCACAGACTCCTAAGAGACACCGAGGGCCTGCTACAGAGGCGGAGACCTCTGAAGACAGCACCAGGGACTTTAGCACCTGATCTAG
Organism: Cricetulus griseus; assembly: GCF_003668045.3. Taxonomy (NCBI): domain Eukaryota; kingdom Metazoa; phylum Chordata; class Mammalia; order Rodentia; family Cricetidae; genus Cricetulus; species Cricetulus griseus. The sequence goes on along the minus strand of NW_023276806.1, from coordinate 54,482,879 downwards.
GTGGTCCATGTGGCATCCATGAGTCACTAGGGATCTTTGAGGGGGCAGGGTCGATCAAGACTGAGAACGTGGGGCTCGCAGTGGCCAGGGGCAGGGTTTGGTCCTCAGGGGCATACTTGACCCTCTTTGTGCCTGAAGAGACTGTGGGGGCTCTGTGTCACCTGTCCCTCCATCCTCCTCTTTGCTACTTGCTTTGCTTTGCTCTAGCTCTGGCCTTGGGGATTTCCTTCTCCAGTTCATTTCACAAGTAATGGTACTACCTCTGGCCTCTAACATGACCACCTGTCTTTTCTTATACTTTCCTGACTTATAAGTACATTCAATAATTTACATTTATCAAATATTAAAAAGACAAGGGGAAATTTTAGAACTTAAAGCAGCTTTATTCTCTGGTCAAATCTTCAGTGCCTAAAATGGGACTGGGCAAAACAGATGCCCAAAAATTACTTATCTAATATATTTAATCAATATAACTATAGTTTTATAGTGATTATTAATCACTACAAGCAGTGGTTCTCAACCAGTGAGTTGCAACCCCCACGGGGATCAAATATCAGATATCTACATTACAATGCAAAGTTACAGTTATGAAGTAGCAAAGAAATAATTTTATAATTGAGGGCCACCACAACATGAGGAACTGTATTAAAGGGTTGCAGCATTAGGAAGGCCGAGAAAGAACCATTGGATTATAATTATTAGGGCCCTAACAGGTTAGATCTTTCTCCCAAGGTCACATCAATGGGCCAAAGCTTGCCTGGTCTCAAGGTGATGGTTTTCTGAGTCACAGTGCCCCTACAGGACAAGAGTGGAACTGCCCTGTTCCCAGCCCAGGAGCATCCCATGCTGAGATACTGCAGGAATGAGGGACAAGGAATATAGAGTGCTTGCCTAGCATGCATGAGGTCCTGGTTTTGATCTCCAGCGTTGCATAAGCTGGGTGTGAGGGGACATGCATATAAGCCTAGCACTGGAGAGATAGAGGCAGGAGAATCAGAAATTTAAGGTCATCCTCAGCTATATAGTGAATGGGGGACCAGCCTAGGTGACACCAGACCCTAGCTTAAACAAACAGCAACCAAAACGGAAGAAGAAAGAAAAGAGCAAGAAGGACTGTGGATGGGGGTTTGAGGGTCAGAGCTGAAATGAACATAGTTCTTGAGCTGTCTTAAGCAAAAACTAGTGAGCACTGTACACATAATGGGCACTGGTGACTGAGGGATTGTGTCTGAGAGGTCAAAGATGAAGATGTAACTGGGATCTAGAAATTAGGATAGGACACTGGAAGAACGAGTGTGACGGCGAGGAGGCAGAGGGGAAGAGGAGGTCTGTCTGTGCCAGGCCAGGCTGTGTTGCTGTTGATGAGGTTCTCAATGGCAGCAGGCTTCTGCAACCTCAGAAATAACAACAATTACTGTACACACCACAAGCTGTCCTCCAAGTCAGCAAATGCATCAGCTGCTGGTTATTTTGATACCCTGGATAAAAAGCTCTTTCGAGAAAATCTAGTACATCAAAACATTCTCATTCTCTGCCCGTGGCACCATGCCTTCTGGCCACTGCCCTCTCAGCTGGTTTTCATTCCTATAAATGTAACTGGTCCAGATCTTAAGGTCCCTCTCTCAGTGACCTGTGAGGACACTTCTGTTGGAGTCTTTCATGAAAGTGGAAAAAGCAAAAAGAGAAGGCACCTGACTATGGTCATTAGAACGGAGGCTGACCTATAATGAAAACTTCTGGAAACCAACCCAGTATGGATGGATTATTTGACACCCACAAATGACTCTCACAATTTTTGGATTCAAAACACATGTCAGGTCCCTGTGCTAGGTCCCAGGGAGACTAACAATGTGATCAGGGTGTAATAGTCTCGCCATCATGGGAACAACTGTGCCAGCAGGTGTCACAGCCATCTTCTGGTATGCAGCACAGAGTAAACCATTGTTTGTTGTTTATATAATCTTACTTGCTCAAGATCCTTCGAATTCAGGGACACAAGCAGATCTAGTTAGAGCTGGCAAAAACAAAAAGCAAACAAATACAGAAACCTCCTGTTAAACCAGGGTATGCCCCCATAATATGATAAAAAAAATTTGCAGGTGGAACAGCTGGGCTTATATTTTACTTTGTTTTTAATACCCCTCTTGAAAAAGAACCACAAGTACCCCAAATCCTTTTGTCCTTCAAGGTGACACCATAAGGACACATACAAAAGCCCCGCATTTAACAACCAAATCGAGCTATTCTGTAGTTTTGAATTTCACCCCTAAATTCACAGGCAGTTATTATATAGAACTGATTCTTAAAAAGCAGTTATATGTGAAATGGTTAATGGATAGATGTATTGTATTGTCTGGAAACTGTTAGTTGTTTGATTAACAACGATAAGTTTTCTAATAGACCACCACAGCCATTATGCTATTTCTACTCTGCCATTCTAGAGTCCCCTGACCTCTCTACTTCACTTCTGAAATGTGTTGATCTACCAGACTGTGTCTGGACCACACAGACCATGCTTAGCAAAGCAAGAAAGCTCAACTTCCAATGCCAGTCCTTTCTTCTTCCTTCATCCTTCTCAGAGTGCCTAGAAATGGGACATAGGTAGATGTGGGGACAAAGGCAAAGACACAAAGGAGTCCAAATCCAGATGGCCACAAGTTCCTCGGCGGATCCTTTCCTTATCCAGGTGTCTTCCAATGGGGATGAAGGACCACTTCAAGTTGTTCCTGGGAGCCGCTGCCTAACTACATCCCAGCTGCATGGAGAATGACTTTTGCCTGGGCAGTACTAGCAAGTCATCAGCAAGGAGGAGACTCAGTACTTCACCCTCCCTCTGTCACTCTCCTGCATCCATTCCTTCCATCCATTCATGGAGGCGGAGGCAGAGAGGAGGGGAGCATACAACATGCTTTTTCAAAGGAAGAAAAGTCATTTCACAAGTTCAACCAGCAAAAGGTGTGTGTGTGTGTGTGTGTGTGTGTGTGTGTGTGTGTGTGTGTATTTCCAAAGATCTTTCTTACAACTGTTCATGCACATGCACACTTGGTGAAAAATCTGACTTTAGGTATATTTCTGCCTTATTGGTTTGGGGAAGAGATGAGGTGGAAATATATACAGGGAAAGGGGGAGGTCTAAGTCAGTCAGGCCCCCACCAGCTCCTGAATCTATCAGATCCAAGAAATTCTGGAGACCCCACCTTAAGTAAACAAATAGAGGAGATGAAAGGGAGTGGGGTGGGGTCTGGGGTGGGGCAGAAGGCTTGGCCTTCTTCTAAGGCTGTACTCACCAATTCTTAAAAACTGATGAAAGCTGTGGACCCCAGATCTAGAAAACTGTAGGCAGCACACTATTCCATCTACAATATTAGAGGGAACTGAGTTCCTGGGAGGCTCCTGCAATCCCAGACCTTAATGCTGGCTGGGAACGTGAGGTATCTGGACCCCTAAGACCCTCTTCCCTCAGACCCCCGGCAGATACACCTCTGTCTAGACATTCTAGTTAACTCTGCTTCTGCCTGGTTTCAGATAACCTCCTAGTACTTGCCAAACCCCGGGAGCTTCCTGGGTGTTCTTTCAGCTCTCAGATTTGCAGGGAGAGGAGCACCTGATGTCCAACCACCAAAGGAGACCTAAACCAACCCAGAAGGCTAGCAAAGCAGTGAGCCAGGGCAGAAGGTGAAGGGACTCTTCTAACTCCGACAAGCTACTCTGCCCTGCTCAGCCTGTCTGCCCATTGGTGTGCAGGACCAGCTACCCTGCCTGGTGCCCTAGAAAATCTCCCTCTGCCACTGCGAACCCGATGCATTTTCATTTGTCCTCAGAAGGTTTGAATCCTTCCCTGGCTGTCTTTTCCTGGCCGAGTCCCACCAGCCTTCCTGGAGCTATCCATCCCTTGTCCCCAGGACCCCTGCAGTCTGGCACCTTGGGTCCAGTCACAGCAGGTGCGGGGCTGGGAGTGGGGGTGGGGCAAGGAGGAAGGGATGAGGTGGGTGGGGGCCAGGATTTGGAGAGGCTGTGACTGGAGCCAGGGAGGAGGGGCTAAATACATTCACGAAGCCTGTTACAGCAGCTCTGTGCTCCAGCACAGCAGAGAGCGCCGGGAGCCGGAGGGGAGCGCATCGGTGAGTCAGGCTGCGCTGAGCCGAACCCCTGACGGGGTGCAGAGCGGTGCGGCGGACCGGGTTGCTGGGCTTGGAATGGTGTGCATGGATCCCTGTCTGGCGAAATCTTCGTGGGTTGAAACGCAGCCCTGAAAGAAGTGTTCGGAGTAGATGTAGGGACGCGAGCCCATGGGCAAGCAAGGGAGGCGAAGGAAGTGAGGGTCTCTCTGGTCGTAAAATTCCCTGTCCCAGGATGTCTAGAAGTCCCAAAGTCAACACTGGCGCCTGCAGAAGCAGCACCGCCTTTCCTGAGCTCTCAGGCTAGAAGGGGACAGCGCTCAAGAGAACCTGGAGAGAGGGATGCGCGCGCTGCAAGCGCGCTGGGGTGGCGGAGCAGTAGCCCGCGCAGTGGAGGGTGAGTGCATAGCGCGTGGGCTGGGGAGTGCGCAGAGTCCCCAAAGTGCCACGCAGCACCAAAGTGAGAGGACCAGCGGCCCAGGGTGCGCTAGACTCGGTGCTTGTCGCAGGGCTCACAGTATAAATTGAGAGTGCCAGGGGTTGATTCAGGGAGCTTGGGTTCCAAGTGCCGAGGTCCCTAGCAACAGGGCCCTTGGTGGGGCCTGCTGGCTATCTCAAGGCTCATCCCCAGTACTTGGGTCACCCAGTACATTCAACTGTCTGCTGCCAGGTGTGGCAGAGGCTGGCACCCCGGCATTGGGAAGGGCAGCGGGAGTCTTGGGTTCAGGCAGAGAAACTGCAGGGGAGGGAGAGAGAGGACTCTGGGGTCATGGTATTGCAACTTGAAGCCAACGTAAACATGCGGCTTAGTTAGCTCTGCTTGATTACAATGCTCTTGCTTTCATAAAACTTTCTGAGATTCTTAAGGAAGGTGTTTTTGGCTTGACCTTTTTCGTCAGGTTTACTCCAGAGATTCAAGAAGTGCCTGCTTGCTAGGCTGGTTTTTCCAAGTTGTTCCAGGCTGGAAATTGTAGCAGTTTGAAGGATAATTTATGGGTGTTTCGTGCATTAAAGTGTATTACAGCAAAGTCTTTTGGGTGCTGTGGGTATTAAGGGAAACTCAGGGCACGTTCCAAGCTGCAAACCAAAATACTGCTCTCCTGGGTGCCTCTGCCCCTTCTGTCACGGGAGGCCAGTGGAAGCCCTGGAGAAAAGACACTTGATGTATTGTCCTGCATCTATCCCTTCAGTATACTCTCTCTGCCCGTGCCAATCCACTCTCCTCATAGGCATAACCAGCTGAACTTTGCAAGCTTAACTGGCATGGAGGGTCGTGGACCCCCCTCCACCCCCAGTAACTTCTCCCCAGGGTCTCGAACTTCTGAATCTGTGTTATATCGGTTTGAAAAGATCTGTATAGTTTTGGCCCCTGCCACCCTTCTTGACTGGTGTTACGGTTCCCTACCTAATGAAACTTTCCCTCTCTGCGAGTCACAGGCCACATTAAGCCTGATGGGTTTCATCTGTTGAGTAAGGCATGCGTCAGCCTGGCCATCTGAATACTAATTCATCATAGACAGTATTCCCAGAGGATGACAGGGGACAAGCAGCTGGAAAGGAGCATGGTCTGGGGGATGAGGCCAGCATGGCAGGTACTGATGTACATGTCCCTTGTCCTGGGTAGCTGAAGGAGGATGGAGTTAATGCCACATCTTTCTGTTCCTCCCCTCATCATTCTCCCCAATATTTTAGGCAGGTGGGGAAAAAAAGGGAGAGAGATGCCTCCAAGAGAAAATGTTAAGGAGTACCACCTGTAGGAATTCAGGGTCTCTAGGGCATGGGCACATGATTTGACAGAGCTATAAGAGTGACTCAGAGGGTTTGATAGCCAGCTGAAATCAGTGTCATCCCTGGACAGCCACTGGAAGCAGCCCAAATAATCAGAAAGTTATTTGTTTAGGACAGTCATGCTGATGTTAGTGGCTGTCAATTCTTTACTGTTAACCTTTAGCAAAGAATAGGCTTTCACTTTCTCCTCTTACCCACCTCACAGTCCCCATTTCCCGAGGGCAGTGAGAGGAAAGGATGAGGCCCCACACTCCACTCTCCTCCAGGGAGAACTCTGTGCCCGGACCAGAAAGGGGCCCCAGCTGCCAACATCAGCATGGAGACTAGGGCAGGGCAGGGCAAGGCAGGGCAGGGCTGGAGCCCCAGGGAAGTTTCTCATCGTTACTGAGATTCAGCTGATGAGAAAATCACACACTTCTAAAGGAGAGTTGAGCATGACAGCTGCTCACTTGTGGAGCACAGGGTCTCCTAGCTGTGGGGGGGAATCCACAGAGAATACAGCTACTGCTCTTCTTTGCTAGGTATGTAACCGAGCTGTGCCTACAGGCCCACACAGCACTAACAGACTGAGCCAGAGACCTGGCCATTTGCCTTCTCCTAATAAGAACTTGCAGGCACCTCAGTATCTGGAGCAGGCCGTCCACAGTCAGGAAGTGGAAGGTTTGCTCAGAGTATGTACAAAGTCTCTGGTTATCTGAGAAGCCAAGGACCTGTGTTTCCATTAAGTGTCTCTTTTCTTTCTTTGACTGGCGCTTTTGATCTTACACATTGTTGCTCTCAAGCTTAGCCAGTTCTAAGATTAACTCTGAGAGAATTAGTGTTGTGTCATAGTGATGTCCGCCAGATAAATAAAGAGGAAAGAAAGATCCTTCCTAACTGTTTCCTGGGATGTTTGCTTCTTGACAGTGGGGATATGGTTATGATTTCCGATCCCAAATAGAGAGACTAAGATGGCTCTGAGACCACTGTACAAAACAGAGAAAATGAGGCCTTGGGATCACTGCCAAGGGGGTGTGCACAATGAGGAGATGTTCCTATCTGGGCTAAAGGAAATAGACCTTCAGTTACACGGTTTAGACAGGACTGGAGAAATGAGAATCCACCATAGAGGACAGCTGCTTGTGGTTATTGTGTCTTTTTTTTTTTTTTTCTCTTCTATGGACAATATAATGTCTTTTGAGGAATTTCTGTAGATTGTTGGCCTTTGACTGTGATATAGGAAAATCAAATGTAAAGGTTGAGATGGTCTCTTGATTAACCTTGAGTAATCTTCCAATGGAGGTTTTTCCATTGGAAAAAGGAAAGGCAGCTGTGTGACTGTGAGCTCCATCAGTGAGCAAGTCATTAACCTCATGAAATCTGACTAGTGTATTCCATGATGCCTTTTGTAAATGGAGCCATTGACACATCAGGGCAATTCTTGGTTAAGTGTGACCACTCTACACACACAGGAAGTTCAGTGTCCCTGCCTTACCTACTAAATGTCAGAAGTCATGATGGCAGCTGAGTTTGCCTCCATGTGTAAACGGTGCTTCCAGTTAAGACTTCCCTTGGGAATGGAATAAAGGTCATGCTTCCAGGCCCTTCTGTTGAGGCATCTATGATGCAGTCAGAGAGCTGGGACTTTAGAAACCCTAGTCTTTGTCCTCTGAGTATCAATATATCAGACATAGTGCCTCTATCAAAAGGGATCTCAGTGTTATGATCTTTCCAGGTGTCACCCTCTGCCTTCTGTGACTGGAATTTCACTGCAATGGAGAAGAACAACAGAAAGAATGGGGGAAAGGTAGAGGGTATCAGGACAGGGCACCTCCTTCCTCACCCATATGCTGTTGAAAGCATAGACAGACTGCCTGCTCAGGGAGATCCCAGCACTGAAGAAAATCCTTCCCTTCCTTGTCAAAGGGATTATGCTTTGGCAGTAGGAGGTGCCCTCCCTAAAGCAGGAAGCCTTGTCCCCTCACCCCTGACAATGACAGCACTTAATACAACATGAACACATGCTGATAGCAAATAAATCCACCCAGTCAAACTGTGAGGGTAAATGAGAATCAGTGATGTTGCATGGAAGGGATGCTGCTTAAGGCACTGGTGACCTTCTCAAATAGAGCAGCTCACGTTCTCCTCACCTCTGTCCCAGGATTGCACTTGGGAACAAAGAAATACAGTTCAAATTGATAAAAAATAATATTTTTGGAGGATGTATTGGAACACACATTCACTACTTACCTCAAACTTAGTAGAAACAGAAGAGGAAATAAATGTGGAGGTGCTTAGATTTCAGGGTCAATTCTTAATGAGAGCAAAAGAGGAGGAGAAGGACTGGGAGATGGGTGTTCCAGCTGATAAGGTGCTTGCTGTGCAAGCATGAGGACCAAAGTTCAAATCTCCAGTACTCATCTCAAAAGCCAGGTGTGACATGAGCCTGGAATTCTAGCACCAGGGAGGCAGAAACAAGTGAATTCTTGGAACTTGCTGGTTGGTTTAATCTAGTCAAATAGGTGACCTACATGTTCAGTGAAACACCCTGCTTCAAAGCATAAGGTGAAGAGGGAAGAGAAAAAATACCTGACATTACACATGTGTATACATGTGCATGTATGTGCAGAAGCTCGAGCGCACACACACACGGGGTGGGGGGTGGTGGGTTATGGGGTATTTAAAGGATGACAAATGAGGCTAAGCTGATGACAAAATCTGTCAGGTAGGGCTACCTACAATGCTTTCTAAATTGCCCAAGAGTTTGGCAAACCTTTTGCACGTGCAGCAAGTCTTTTTATTGGTAGGGGTATGAGTCAGACTCAGACAGTCAGGACTTCCGTGAAAAGCTAGCAGCCTGAGAAGTTTTGGCACGGCCTGGGTGCCTTTTGCAGGTGGAATCCCGATGAGTGGCTGAATCTGGCTATGAAGTTGACTGGAATGCACAGCCCAAGTTTGGCCCAGAAGCTATCCCATGCTGAGCAGTTACAACCAACTGCTACTGGAATAGTTTCCCAGTAACCACAAGGTATTTGCTGTCTTGGAGGATATTATAGAAGCACATACTCACTGCTCACCTCTGAGTCGTTGAAATGGGAGAGAACATTAATGCATGGCCAAGGCTGATTTTTCCTGTTTCTTTTGGCTGTTCCTTCAGTAGTGAGGGTTGGTGCTCTACATGCTGTTCCTAAGAAAGCTCGGAGACAATAGTCCCTCCTGGTGGAGGCAATAACTCAGCTAGCCCATCTTAGAGAAGGGAAGAGTGTCACATCAGTCCCATAGCTCACAGCCAGCTCCGTAGTTTAAGCATCGTTACTCATGACGTGACCTGCAACTCTTCTCTGCTCGGTTTGATGAAATGATACCCCATGTTTGGATATGAGTAGACCTCACTCAGAGGTCAGCAGACATAGGTACTGCTTCATCATTGTGAATAACCATGTGTCGAATCCTCCACAGCAAGTGGGGGATATCAGGAGGGACAGGTTCCCTCTACATTATGGTTCTGAATTTAACAAAAAATATAAATAATTACACACACACACACACACACACACACACACACACACACACACATCCACTTAAAGAAGAAAGACATCATACTGGTTTCTCATTGCCTGAAAGACGTGCAGCTGATTAATCAGGGAAGGAGGCAGCACTCTATGGAGAGCAGAGGCCCAAAGGACCAGTTTCCTCCCCTGTGGACAAAGTCCATATTGCTGTGGTCTGGCTGCTGTGCTCTGCTGGGATGGTGTGGCTGGAACACCAAAGAGCCTGGCACAGCAGGAGCTCCCCTCCCTAAGTTCTTTCTCCACATGGAAGGTGAAGAGAATCTGGACTCTAGGGAGATGGACCTCCCTCTGTGGTGCTGTCATTTGGATACAATGGGCAGCCTCTCCTTTGAGCTCCATGTATCTCTGTATCTGTAACACTCTGCTGTGTTGGGGGCAAGAAATCTTTTGATGGTGTTGGTGGTGCACACCTTTGATGGTCTTGAAGTCTTCTCTAGGAATTTACACATTTGTGTCTCTGGGTTCGAAGGGACCTTGTGTAATTAACATTCTCACTTTGATGGAATTTCAACCAAGCATTTCATCTTCTGAATTCTGTCTTCCTCATCGTATCTGGGCAAAAAGAGGCCAGTGGGCATTTGTTTGGAATTTTCTTTTGGAGCCAAACTTCTCAGACTTTGCTGTCAGGAAATGTTAGACCTTTTCTTGAAATAAGGTTTTTCTTGAGAATCACCATGTTTTCTGGCAGTTATAGGAGTGTTTTGGTTTCCTTCACTGCATAGCAACTCCTCTGCATGTTTAAGATCCTAAGTGTCTTGTCACATTTACAAGTGGAAGAAGGATGTGGCTTCTGAGCATGTGCTCCCAGATGTAGGACAGGGTAGGCAGCTGCTGCCTCTACAGTCATTTGATTTCATTCTCTCAGCTGGCCTTTTTGTTAATATGCTCCTCGCAGTAGGGCACTGTGGGGGGGGATGTGTGGCAAACACATAATTCTGTAACAAGGATCAAGAGAAAACTGCTCCTGAGGCTCGTCAAGTCATACACAGGAGTCAGGCCTCAAAGGACTAGGAACCTCAGAAAGTTAAAAGCAACATGTCCCACTGTGAGGGGACAGGTCACCTACTATTTTACAAGATTGTAGGTCCAGTGGAGCCAAAATTTATAACTGTTTGGATAATCAAAACTTTGGGTTTGAATGTATCATTTTTTTCTTTTTAAAAATCTCCCCATGAAGCCTGCTGTATCTGTTACCTTTCTTTTTTATTTATTTATTTTTCGAGTTTTTCTGTGGCTTTGGAGGCTGTCCTGGAACTAGCTCTTGTAGACCAGGCTGGTCTCAAACTCACAGAGATCCGCTTGCCTCTGCCTCGAGAGTGCTGGGATTAAAGGTGTGCACCACCAACACCTGGCTAGCTGTTACCTTTCTGTTGCTGTCATAAAATACCATGATCAAGACAACTTATAGAAAAGGTTTTTTGGCTTATGGTTGTTCTAGGGGAACAACCGCCATCATGATCGTGGCGGCAGGCACCAGATAGCAGCAGCAGCTGAGAGCTCATATCTCCAACAGCAAGCAGGAAACAAAAAGAGTGATCTGGGATTGGTGTGTGACTCTTAAAACTCAAAACCCATCACCAGTGACACAGTTCTTCCAGAAAGGCCATATCTTCTAAACTGACCCAAAGAACACCACCAACTGGGGACCAAGTAAACAAACATCTGTATCTATGGGGGATATTCTCATTTAAACCACCACACTGAGCCTGGTGGCACAGGCCTGTGATTTCAGCTATTTGGGAGGCTTAAATACTAGAACCAAAGGCTTAAGACCTGGCTGGGCTACAGAGTGAACTCAAGGCCAGCCTGGGCAACTTAGTGAGACCTTGACTCAAAATAAAGTGTAGAGGTCAGAGGCAGGCCTTAGGTTCAGTCTCTAGTTCTAGGGGGTAAAATAAGTCCTGGTGGCTCAAACAAAATCTGTGAGAATGATCTTTTTATCTTCTGATATAAATTCTCAACTTTGGCGTAGTTACCATTACCCAAAGAAGTACAAATTGTGTGATCCTAACTCCAAAAGGGAAGAGAGGTGAAGGGCCAGGAGATACTGGAAGGCTCTGGAGGGCCTGTGGGGTTTTATGGAAGTCCAGGACCAAAATTCACCAGAATGGGCTTTGTGTTATTCGAACTTACTGAGTTCTATGACCACATTGCATAACCGCAGTGAGCCTCAGTTCCCTCATCTGTGAGAAGCGATCAGAGTACTAGCCACAGAGGGCACCAGGCATCAGCAACAAAGCCTTTGACATCAGCACCTTGCTGCTGATGGTTGTGTTGGGGCAACTGTTAGAACCTGAGGGTAGCTCAGGAAGACAGGGCTAGCTTGACTCAGAAGGCTCCCTCTCAGCATCCAGCATTCAGCCAGCTGCTTTTCCAGGACCTGGCTGCCCTGCCTCCTCTGCCCCTGAAAGCCTAAGAGGTATAGGCTGTCTTTCCCTTTCCTACCTTCTCTCCAGGCCTGTTACTGCTTGCCCAATGCCCCCCATCAGAATCCCACCCCTTAAAAGCCAGACCATCACAGGAAAAAATATATATGTAATGTACTAAGTTAGAAGTTCTGCCGGGGACTCTGTACAGACATGCACAGAAAACATTCAAGGAATTCTTAGGAATAAAAAAAAAAATCGCAAATCTGGATTTTTGCGTGAGGACATCACAGGAACATGTTTTCTCAATTACTGCGCACATTTCTTAGATTGAAGTCACCAGTCCCCAGCTCATCGGGCCTGACTAGCGCTCGGCCACACCTGACCTGGAGTTCACTTTCCATGACTTAATCTGATTCAGCCAACCCAGACACTGGCCCCTCAGCATAGGACAGAATCATCCCCAAATCCTAAGCCAGGGTGGGAGGGGCACACCCCTAAAAACAGCCCAATTTCAGATGCTGGGAATGGAAAGAGACAATTCTATTCTTGCTGTGGAAGAACAGAGTCCCTCAACCCTGGCATTTTCTTGTCCTTTAGCATTTATTGTTAGGTGGTGACCGCACGTGGCCTGGTAGAGCAGATGAATTCTTCAGTCTCTGAAAGGAGAGGAAACAGTCTCTTTTGCAGAAAAGCACACACCAACTGCCTAAAATATCACCCACTGGAGCCTGCGATCAGCAATTGTGTCCTCTGGATGGTTTCCTAGGCTGATGCTTTTCCAAGCAGTGGCTTTGTCAGATATTTCTAATTTCTGAGATACTTGATTAATGATGTCCCCTTGGCAGAGGGATGGTCAGAGCACACAATTAGCAATGTGCTTCAGTGGGACCCTGCCCACACCCACCCAGACCAGCAGAAGGATGAGAAACAGTCCAGATCAACTAGAGGAAGGAGAATGTTTTTCAAAATACAGGGTTAGACCCGTTGGCAGACCGGGAGATAAATTTAGTAGTACCATTCTCATGTGAGGGGAGGTAGGGAGAGATGAGAGGGAGACAGAGAAGAGAAGAAGGGGAAGGAGAGAAAGGAAGGCAGGGAGGGAGGAAGGGTGGACAGATAGATTTGGGTAAAATATTTAAAAACTGACACACATTGGAAATAGCATCATTGCTATTTCAGTTTCATGTTCCTGTACATGTGGAAGTCTTCAGATTGGCTAATAATGGCAAATGTTTTCTATTTAAATTATGAGCTATTGTTTTTTTTTTAAAAAGAAAATCACTGAAAGCTGCAGGTATAGAAGACAGTGTTAGAATTATAGGAAAGGGCAGGGCTCTGAAACAGACAGTTTTGGCATTCATTTGAGCTCATTGTATAGTCTTGGGTAACCTTGCTTCTCTAAGTGTTGCTGCTAACTATAAGGTAGAATAATCGCCCCATCACAGAGATGCTGCATAGGTTAGGACAAAAGTAAACCAAGTACCTGGTGCTCTGCTTGCCCCTTGCAAAGCAGAGGCTTCTGTAGCTCAATATTTACCTCCTCTTTTCCATTCATCCTCTCCTTTGTCTCCTCCTCCTTTCCTCCGTCTCCTCCTCTACACCCTCCTCTATCCTTTGCTTTGTCTTCTGCTTTGTGACTACTCATCTTCATCAAAGCTGTTTTTATCCCTGAGCTTTGCATTTCCTCTGCAAACCTAGCAAAGAAGCACCGAGGAAACCTCCCTTCCTCCCTCTCCCCCCTGCTACTCCATCTCACATGTGCACAGCCATCTTACTTGGACTCTGTTCCCCTAAATGTGACCATGACAGTGGTCATACAAAAGACACCAGGCATCTGTCTCTGTCACTGGTAATGGTCAGAGGGATACTCTGGACTTTCCTAGTCCTGTCACTTTGGTCCTGGTTTGGTTGAAATGACTTTGGATGGATCTTTTGCCTCAATACATATATTTAAATGATAAAAGGGCTGAAACACCATTGCAATGTTGGTAGTTGTCAAATTTCTAAAGAAATCCCTGACCAGGACAGAGGGCTGAAGATTTTCTCATGGCCCATTTGGAGGGTTTACAATAGAAGCAACTGGAAGGTCAAACTGGACACTGGAGGTGACATCTTCAGGTAAGACAAACCTAACCTTGCCCTCAGTCCAACCAACAGTTGGTCCTTGACCCTGGCTGTTCAGTTTACCAGTGGAGGGCACAGGAGAGAGTGACCCCTACTGTGATTGGACTCTTGAGTCAGGAAGGTGACTGCCCCAATTTCCTTGAGAGCCTGGCAGATGTGGCCCTGAGGGCAGATGGGTGGTGACAGACTGCCTGGCTCTTTGTTTGTGGAAGCCTTGCTCCCCTCCTTTGGCTCCCGCTCTTTGCTCCCCTGGGGCTCATTCCAGCTCTTGTAGCAAAATGCCCTTCCTCTAGGCACTGTTTTCAGCTCCAAGACTCAAGGAGGATTATTTGTGACATCTCAAAGGCTGCATTCCTATCCAGACCAGACACTGACTCTTTCTGAGCAGTTTGAGGTTGCAGAACAATAGGGCAGCCAGGAAGAAGGAAGTGGACCTGGTCCTTGGGGTAATTTTGATTTCCATCAGGGTACCCACTTACCTTACCACTCACACGTCAGCCCCTGCAAAACTAATGACACTAGCAAAGACACATTTTAAGTAAGAATCATAGCAAAAGAGAGACACTTGTCCTATCGGACCCAGATCCACCCCTAGCAGGTGGATAATACCAAGCCAAGCACCTGGGAGCTGGAATGGAGTGGTCCAGACCAGAAAGATGAATTGCAATTCCTTGCAGCTGCACCAGGATTTAGAGTAAAGCAAATGCTGTCTGACTTCTGTGCCACAGGAAGGAAAGAAAAAGTGTATTCCTGCCTTGTCTAAAACTTGCAATGACAAATGGAATTACTTGTCCCAGAAACAGCATGCCACCAAGAGTGAAACAAATTACCTTTTTTTCTGATCTGGATTCAAGGGTTTGTTTCTGAGCTGTCCACAGTGGAAGTGCGAACCCTTGGCAATCTTTCTGTTTCCCCTCTGAAGAGGTCAGACGCCAAAGCCCAACACTCTGGATGTCATACCCATGCGTCAGCATTCCTGAATCTTGGAAATGAAAGAAAATATGTTAGGGGTGGGTTGTTTTCTTTTTGTACATGTCCTTGATTTTGAATTTTTCCAAAAAAGAGCAAGATGGGTCAGGAAGCATGGGTCCTATAATGAAGCAAATATGTGTCAAAACACTGTTTATAAAGTGTCTTTAGTATGGGGAAAAAGTCATTTTAAATCATCATAGTATGCAGAATGCTCACTTTCTGCTCATTCCTACTCTGTTGATGATTTTCAATCATGGATTTATATATGATGGTAGAGTTTTGACCTGCATCTTGGATGCTGGAGGAAAGTCAGCAAATCTGCCTGTAGCATTTTCTTTATGAGTTGGGAAAGATTTTACATAGGAAAGAAAATTTCTGATATAATCTGAGTTTGGCAACAACGTTTAAGAGATTAGAGGTTAGTTCTTATTCTTTTTTTATAAAAAGCTTCCTGCTCTTTTCACATACCATCTAAATTGGGCAGATCACAGGACTTCTCTAAGCCTGCTTCCTAATCCAAGGGATGTGAAGATCATATTTACTAGCAGTGCCGGGACCTCACTATGGATATATGAAACTAAGCTATAGACACAGAGGCCAGAAGTGAAGGCCTGGATGGGGTGAGTGGACTCCAGTAGACTCTGACTCTGCTCATGGTTGGGTGTCACTATCCCCAGATGAGCCAGTGCCCTTCTCAACAGCAGAAGCAGATTCGGAAGCTCCTCCAGAAGCCTGGGAAGTAGTGGGGTGTTCTGGCGGTGTCTGGGTGGAGCCTTGCTAATGTGCTAGACATTAAGCAGGCCCTGGGAGCCAGAGTTCAAGAACCCAAGATCAGACCATAAGAAGGAACTAGAGTCTCCAGGCTCTAGTTCCAGGGGTGGGGCTTGAGATGCCCATGATGGGCATACATTACTGTAGCTGCCTGCTTGTCACTGTCCCCACACATAGAGTAGGCTCCTAGTATACATGACTCCTTCAGGTAAAGTTAAGAGAGGTGACTGCCAGTCATCTGCGGCTCCACTGCACACTACAGTGGTATGACATGGATGCAAAATGAAGATGAGTGTGAGGAATTCCCTAAGTACCTGGTGGCCTGGCAGATGAGACCATGGTGCCAGGATGCCCTGGAGACGGGAAGCACTATTGCCCATCATCCTTCATGGGTCTCCTCCTGTGTCTCCTTTTCTGCCTTCTTTGGCACTTCCTGACCTCTATATGTGAGTCTCTGGAGCTTGCTTCAGGGTCCTCTTTATTTTCCAGATCATTCTCCTCCAGGATGATGTCATCCTGCCCATCAATAAACACGACCTAAGATCCTGGATGTCTGTTTCCGCTCTGGACCTCTCCCCTGGGCCCTAGGCTCTGTTTTACAGGCACGGCCACTTGGCTAACTAATGGACATCTCAAATTTAGAAGTTTTGACCCCCTAAGCCACTCCCCTAGTCTTATTTTATTCCCACAGAACAATCTAGCAATTGTCCTCAATTCTATTTTGCTCCTCACTGTTCCCATCCAGTTAACCGGTAAGTCTCGCTGGATTACCCTCATAGTCTACCCACTTCTTGTCACTGCTGCTGCCAATTTAGTCTGAGCCGCCACTGCTGCTCACCCCTAGTAGTACCCCTCTGTTGCTCTTGTTCCCTTGAATACATCATTTTTACCTAGAAGCAGCCAGTACAACCCCTGGCAGGTGGAAATCATGCTGTGGTCTCTTTCAGTCTCCAATCACTTTCCATATACATAGACTAAAATTCACATTCTTGGTGCACACCTGAAATCCCCAAACTTGGGAGGTCGAGGCAGGAGGGTCAGGAGTTCAAGGTTATCTTTGACTACATAGTTTGCAGCCACCTGGGGCTGCATGACCTTGTTTCAAAGCCATGTCTTTGCCATGACCTTTATCACAGAGCTCCTTCACTAAAGGTCATTTTCCTCCCATAGGGAGAAAACAGTCTAGGTATCCACAAAATAGGAATACTACTAAGTCCATTGGATAGAGACCAGGGACAGGCCTAAATAGTCAAAGCACCCATGTACAGGACAGTCCTCCCAAATAAAGAAGGATCTAGCTCCAAATGCCAGGAATGATGCTGGGAAGAAACGGTGTCTAAATGAGCCAGACTGACTGTCTCCAGCATCTCCTGTCACTCCTGACTCTACCTGTCACACCACAACTATAGTGATCATGCTGTGACTTAACTCACTGTATGCAGCCATCTCAGGATCCTGGTAGGTGATGTTCCTGCCTATGGGATCCTCATACCCACTCATCTGTATCTTTGCTCATTATTTGGGTCTGCCTAGATGTCACCTGCTAACTGCTCTAATCTGAAATCTGTCTCCAGCCCCACCAAATCCAGCCACTCCCTTCTGCCATCTGCTTCATTTCATAGTATTCTTAGAATTTATTTCCTTCTTTGACTGCTCCTTCTAAAAGAGTAGAAAATGAGAGCATGGAATTGGCTGTATTCATCAAAGAGTTCATCACACAGTAGGATCCCCAAAAGTATTTGCCAGATGAGTTTAACAAATAATTGGTAAGCATGGCACAGTTGTGGCTTACTGTAGAGGGTCAGAAAAGGAAGCAATTAGTGACAGTGATCTCCAGCTGTTTGAGGAGGTGGCCATGGATGGCACTGCAAGTTCTAGATGCAATGTCTTAAGATGGAACAGGACTTGACAACCATATCCCCCTTGGATACCATGTCTGTGGGCAGCTCTTTTGTAAGTTAGAGACAACTGTGAACTTGATCCTTTAAAAGGCTGAAAAGCTATGCTGGAGGCTGAAGATGCATGACACCATTGGAGAGAGGACTCTGGAAATGGGTGAGGGCAAATCAGAACCAGCAGAGGCAATCTCAGCTCTGGGAGGTTAGGAAAGAAGGAAGGGAGGGCCCCAGGAAAGAGCAGGTGTCTCTAGGGAAGAGCCTCTGGTCCACTGTTTCAGGATCACAGAAAGGACGGAGGCGTTTTTGGTACCAGTCTGTAAGGAGTCAGATGAAGGGAATGGGTTGGAGCTGAGACATTAGGAAGGCAGAAAAGAGGGCATCCAGACAGAGATCTGCACTGTACAGTTACCCTGGCCTCTACAGAGTTGGTAGCACATGGAATTATTATACAAAAGACAGTTGCAAATACTTGGACCCATTGTCCAACACTTGTGCTTGAGTGTGACAATTGTTACGGTAACACCACGTGGGGTGGTGGTGGGCCTTGCCAATGATGGGTAGAGTGTCTTCCCTGAACTAACTCACAGTGATGACACTTGTGGAAGATGAAGTTGGAAAAGAGTTGTTCAGTTTACATGTCCAAGGACCCAAATTTTAGGGGAGGCAGACTCTGGGGTTGGCAATTAGTAGGGTTCCCACTGAAGAAGGGTGCTAGTCACAGGCACACAGCACCAGCCATACCAAAATCTAATCCAAGAAATTGTGTGGTCAGGGTCTGTATTTGCAGGACCACCTTGAGACATGTACTCATGACTGGTTCATTTTGTTGCCAGGATACTTCTGAGGAAGAGATGACTGTGTGGGATTAGCTGGCCAACACCTTGTTTTATTGGTCTGTTAATGTGGATTTAAAGTAACATACCTCAGATGGAGACAGCTTACTCCAACCTATCAAAAATATTCTTATGAAAATTTACAAGGTCTAAAGAGTGATATAATGGTGATGAAATTCAGATGTGTTGGAAGACTCATGTCTAATTTAGTCCTGACTCAGTCCATAGAAATATGGATTTTTCCCACAGACATGGTCTCATAGTTGCCTGGGCACTGTGTGTCTTGCAGGGCTGGACAATTAGGTTGTCTGTCACCCTCAGACTCAGAAGGTACAGACCCCACCCCCACAGGACAACTATCCATCTCTGCTTCTCCAGAGCCTGATGCATCACTGTGGCTTCTCATTCTTAAGAACTCATCTGTCAGCTTGTCACTGGGCTGTCTCCTCCTTGGTGCACATGGGTTTGATGCTCTCAAACTTCTCCTCTGAGCCTTCATTCATACTAGGAATGTGGCTGATAAAGGCTCGGAGAGATGTGTACTCCAGGGGCACATGCTGTAAGCAGCCACCACATTCTCACCATTAGAAAAGGCAACAAGCCAGTCCCTGAAAGGACAGCCAGCAGGCTGATATTAGTCTCTTTTTTTCTTGTGTACCATTAGATGAATTATATGGACTCCTTGAATCTCATTTCCTGAGCTGTGGAAGTGCATTAATCACAATACTTCCTCTATAAAATGATTAAAGGAGAGGGGGGTCACGGAACGCTCAGCCTAGTACTTGGCGAATAAAAGCTGTTCAACAAATGACCGCCTTCCTCGTTACACTCATAAAGTCTCAGAAAGTGAACGGCAGACATCAGTCTTGAAAAGACTTTGGAGCTGGAGGTATTTTTAAGGTAAAGGAGATGAATGGGATGGGAAGAAATCCCCAAACAAGGATTGTAGAAGGTTTGTGTCCACATTTCAACACATGACTTGATGTTCCTTTGTGGGGTAAGCCTCAGTTACACCATCTGTAAGATGGATATCTTATGCTGTGAGGGATAAGGACAACAATGCCTAGAAAATGGTTAGTAACAGTACAGTAGCCTCAACAAAGCTTCTCTCTTGTTCTTGCTGCTGTTATTACACCTAGGCCCTCAGCCACCTCTTTGCCCAGACCCAGCACATAGGTAGAGATGATGCACCCTCTACTTCAAGGGCCTCTTCCTTTTCCAGGGCATTTTTATCCACCCAAATCCTCATAGAGATATAGAGACCACCCACCTCCAGGTGGCTTTGTCACATGGAACAGTGATGGCATGCCCTGCAAGCCTTTGCCCTTTCTTTTGAGGTTGATCTCTTAGCCCTCACACCTCATTCCTCTGTGGACTCAAAAGCATGGGATCTATGCCCACTGAGGAAGTTTAATTCAGCAACCAGCACAAGACAAGGCGCCAGGCCATATCTTTTGCTACTGGCCCTGCCAGGGAAGGCTGGACCAGGACAGAGAAAACATTCTGGTCATCCACCTTCCTTGGACACAGAAATAAATCATGGGGTTTCTCATTTCAAATGAAAACTACCAAAATAAATATGAGGGTGTTTTTATCTATGTCCCTAAGCAAACATTAAAATGGGGGGACTTTTTGGGTTCCATTGAAATTGGCAATTATAAGCAATTTGCAGTGCAGGGCTATTGTCTATCTTAACCCCAATCATTCGCCAGCAATTGCTATGTCCTTACTGTATGCACACACTGTTCTGGGCTTTAAACATCAAACGGACATTCAAGACTTGCACCTGCATAAAGAATTTATCATCTGATTGGCACTTCTTATTTTTACTTTAATTCCAAGGAAGACATCAAATTTTGAGAGAAAGAGTCACCAAGACAAAACTAATACCACAGGGCCTGGCATCAGGTAGATTCTTCCATGAAGAATGAAAATCAGTGGGGATGGGGAACTCTTCATTAGATGCTGCTGTTCCCAACATATGCTTCCTGGACCATCTGGCCCTCACACATATATACATCCATTGATCTATCTATCTATCTATCTATCTATCTATCTATCTATCTATCTATCATCTATCATAGAGACAACTGCAAACACTGAAGAATCACAGTACTTTCAAAGCAAAAGTCAATGGATTTATAGTGTTGAAAGAATCAGGAGAAACCACCAAGTTCTTTTGCTCAGAGGTAGGGAAAAAATAATGTCACCCATCAGTTGGCTCAAAGTTCTTTGTCTCTAACCATAAAGGAATCATGGGTATGTAAGGAGACGCTCTTTTAGGGCTGGTGTCTGTCAACTTTGTTTTCCTTCGATTTCTGGTAGCTGACAACTACCTGCAGGCAGAAGCAGTAAGTGGCGCCCCCTCGTGTTGCAGTTCCCTAGAGTTCTGGGTATCAGAAAGCAGCCAGTATTAAAGAACTAAGCCCCTGGTCTCAAACTCTTGGCCTTGAGGACTGGGCTGCTCCTGCAGGAAGCTGCTTGCTTGACTTCCACAACTCAGCTGTGGCTGGGTCAGTCTAGGATACCAGCTGGGGCCACTTAGGAGGTGATTCTACTTAGGAGCCAGGATGCCTGGCAGGTCACTCCAAAGTCAGGCACCAAGGTACCCACCATATTGCTCAGGAGTTAAGAGGTCAAGCTGTCATCTGCCTTGCAGCTTTGACAGTGTGCCCTGCGCTAGTGAACAGTTGTGGCCACTCTGCTGCCATTGCCATTCCCTCTGTGCTGTTTCTGCTGCTTTTTATGTTATGAATTCAACACATGTTTCTGAAGGTAGACAAGAGAAGACACTTGAGAGAAGCTTAATTATGCCTAATGCTGCCCTACCAGAAGTCCAGAAGAGCCTTCACTCTCCTACTCACTGAGTGAGCCTTACAAACCTGCTTCTATAACCTAACAATGGATGGATGTTTGGACCAATCACAGCCATTTCCTGGACCAATCATAGCCCTGCCTTTTAGCACCCTACAGCAGTCTCTCTGTTAGGCTACTAGAGGAAGTGCTATGTCCTCTGGCCAAAGTGGAAATAGTTACAGAGACATCTACAGCGAAGGCTTGCCATAACAAAAAGTCTGATACAAACTGTTGCTTACAGCCCTGGCTGGGGCTTTGTCAACAGGAGCCTGGGCGATCAGGCCATCTGTGCATAGTTATCTCAAGATGACCATAGAGTATTCTAGATTGTCACAGTTAACAGTCCTTTTGCAGCAACAGGGCAGAAAGGACAAGTCCAATGGTTACTAATAAGGAGTCAAATTGTCCCATCATAGGAAAATGAATTGTAGACGTGCTTAAAATAAGAGCCTGTCGTTAACACAAATAGCAATTTTAACAGTGTTTAATACCAGCCCAGTGCTCTCGATGGAGGTGGGTCTTCCTTAGCTTTCTTAAAGGAAAAAAGCCAAAGCTAGTAGGAAAAAAATGCCTGGCTTATAGCTAGTGTGAGTAGCAGAGCCGCACTAGGTCTCAGCATACTTTTCCTTTCATCTTTTCACCAAGCTCTTTGTGTTGAGAGCTCATCAGGGCACCAATGACAAAGTTATGTAGTTCCTGCCCTCCTGACGGGCTTTGGAGACCAGTCTAGAAGGCAAACCACGATTATCAATGCCACAAAGAAACCCAAAGTGTCCTTTCCGATGGCAGCAAAGAAGACATGATTCATCTAATATCCAAAAGGTGGGCAGAAGGAGGCAGAAGATGGCTGCTCCAACGATGAAGGGAAATCCTCTTCCTCACCAGGAAACATTTTCTCACGGAGTGCTGTCAGGAGGCTCTCATGGCACTCACACCTGCTCACTTCTCTACCATCTCCAGGCTTTGTGAGGTCACGTGGTAGCTTAAAATTGGCTTCAATGGACGTACTAATACCACAGAAAGCTGCACGTGTCACAAATTCAAGCTCCTCCCTCCCCCTTTCAGGTTTGGGAAGGTACTTTACCAGCTTCATCAGCACCACCTGCTCCCTGCCTGTAGGCAGCACAAACACTGCCCTCATAGCCAAAGGCCTGATGTCCCTCCTGCCGAAACCACCAAGTGCTTGCTCTTGTCAACAAGTGCCTTTGGCCTTGGGGCTGTTTATTTCAGACCCTGGGCCATCTGGCTTCTACTAGAATCCAGGACATCCTAACAAGTTCGTACCAAGCTGCTAAGAAAGGGCCTGTTCTTGTGGTCTTCGTCACCCCCTTGCCATCTAACGATATTTATCAACCACCCACGCCTGCCCAACTCTGTGTGAGACACTTAGCCAGGCCGATCTCGAGTCTGGCTGTGACCCCTGAGGAATTCGGGCCTGGCTACGGCTTCGAAGCTGACATTGTTCTTCCTTGATATAACATGGGTTTCTGAGGCACAAGAATCAGGGCTGGGAGCCCAACTGGGGGGGACACAGGACAGGAGATGGCACAGCTGTTGTTTGCCACTTTGTTCCTCATCACAAGTAGCCCCACATGAGTGGGTACTACCGGTGAGAGAACATGTGATAACCGAGTTTTAAAACAACAGAGTCTATCACCTGTGTACACCAACTGCCGTCATAGTGCTATAGAGAAAAAGCCGATTTTGAGTTCTTAATGAAGACTATCAGAAAGTAAGAATGGGCAGCCACCCCAGAGGTGCAAGTTTTGCAGTGGCAGTGTCTTTGTTTCAAAGTGATATGGTACCTATGAGGGGTGTGTGTGTGTGTGTGTGTGTGTGTGTGTGTGTGTGTGTGTGTGTGTGTGTGTGTGTGTGTGTTGTGTGTGTGTGTGTGTGTGTTCGTGTGTGTGCTGCGTGCCTATGTATATAAGTATGTATGTATACACATGTGCGTGTTAGTTTTTTGTTATTTCCTTGTGCATCTCCAGTAGGCTTCCACTCAAGCAAATTCACAGAATAGCCAGGGTAGCACTTTCAGCTTCTAACACCTGGTCTTGAAGGTTGCCTCTTCCGATCATGCAGCATGAACCTTCATGCTTCAGGGGGAAATCTCCCCAACACAGGAGCTGTTTCGTGAGTAAGGGGCAGTGGTGATCTGCTAGGGTGGCTTGCAGATTAGATGCAATGATGGTTGCTGTTTGGGGGTTCTGTATTCTTGAAGGAGACAACAAGGAAGAGAGTGTGGCTAGAGAGCCTGGAGTCTACAGGAAAAGAGATTTCACAGAGTAGGCAGTGAGTCAGGCAGCCAGGCCAATGGATAGGCATACCACCCCCACCTTCCCATGCTCCCTGTCTGCTGCACTGCATTGGTGGTCTACCACAACGCCCTGAAGCATCCTTTCCTGACCCTGCCCTGAGATCGATAGGCATCCCTGACTCTTTCAGCAAAGTTCACTCACTGGAGGTTCCCAGTCCAGGCATGAGAAGTCAGCAAGATGGGCTGGAGGGAAAGTACTGACCCATCAGTAATGGAGAGACAGAGTAGAATCCCATCGCACAACATGGTTGTGCAGACTGTCAAGGCATCAAGCCAAAGGGACAAGAAAAGATCTGCTCTCCAAACCGTGCCCCTGGCATGGACTGAACCTGCCTGACGAAAGGGCTCATCTAATCCACATAATGTTTCTGTGTGGTCCTGACCTTAGGAGCCCCTGCTGGCCAGAGAAGAAGAACTTGAGTTAACACTAGTATCTGGGGGAGGACAGCCCTTGGGGAAAGAAAGGTGACACTCTTGTTACCAACGTTCTAGTATTGCCTAGGGACAGCTGGAATGTTCATGGTCTGAAGATGAAGGGGTGCTTCCCTTATTGACATCGAAATAATTAGTTTGTTTAGCTTACTGTCTTCCTTGTCCAAATATTGTTCAATAAAACATCTTATTGCTGATAATTATCCAAACATTACAGCAAATGGGGGACTCCTGCCAGGGCCAGGGATGCGTCTCCAATTACACCGAGAGCCAGAGTGTTTTCTTTATTGCCACATAGTCACCTGACTGGCATCCCTGAGCTGTGGCTCAGCAATTATCAATTCCAGGTGAGGATCATGCTGATAAAGAGCAATTTATTCTCTGTGGTCAGATCCCTAAACGTCGAAACGCGTGGGTGACAAACACAGTGGCATTGTTTCCTTGACTGAGTCTTGTTTTCCATGTGTGGGAGGAATTCCAGACTTGAGAATTCTGCGTCCAGACTTCAGAGGTTTTCTTTTTTTCTGATCAAGACAACACAACTAATGATAAAGAACAATACCAGCCTGGCTTCCATGCTCCCAAAGGCTCAGGGTCAAAACGTGACCTCCATGGGGATTGGAGAGGATCCAACAGCAACTACTGTCTTCTGTTGTCAAGTTGGACCACAGGCTCCACCAGACCAGCTCTCTCTTGGCTTCTGTGGCATGAAGCAGACCAGATGTACCTCCTGCTAATGCGCTGGAGGCTGGAACTATTCTTCCAGCTTATTGAAATCAGATGCACGACACTCAGAGGTGCCCTACAAACAGATGGTGGCTCCATGCAAGCACCATCAGAAAATTTCCAGAGCTGTGCCTCCATCTTCAAATGCTCTGACAACTGTGTTTTTTAGCAGGCAAGCATAAGGAAGAAAGGCCTTCTTCCCTTCTCTGTGCACACAGTGTGAGGGGCAAGACCTCTGTCAAATAGAACACTTGTAGAAAGCTATAGCAGCACCTTTGCCCCTTAATCTAGTTTCACTTTTCACGGTTGCAGTCATCTGTGGTCAACCACAGTTCTCTGAAAGTATTCAATGGAAAATTCCAGAAATAAACAAGTCAGTTGTAAATTGCATGCTGTTCTGAGTAGCTCGATAAAAATCCTGCTCCATCCTGCCAGGACATTAATCATCTCTTTAGCCGGGTGTTTTCACACTGTATGGACTACCCCTACCTGTTAGTCACCTGGTAACTGAATTGATTATCAATCACTTTTGAGGTACTGCCATGAGTATGTTGAGTACAGAGAAGCCTAGTGTAGTGTCACAACACCTGGGTCACTCACTTCAAATCATCATGCAGGCCTTGTATCACAGAAGTGTGAGTACAGCACAGTGGGGGGGGGCAATTTATTATAGTATATTGTTATAGCTTTCTATTTTATTTTTAGCTATTGTTAGTCTCCTACTGACTTAATTTATAAATTAAACTTTTTCATAGTTATGTAAAAATAGGAAAAGCATAGTATGTAGAGGGGCTCAGCATTATCAATGTTTCAGGCTATGAGGCAGGGAGTAGGTGTGGTGTCTCAGAACAGATAAAAGATGATTACTTAATAAAAACTCCAATATGATAGATAATTCTGGAAGAATGTGTCCTAAATGCTAATACTAGTCATCTCTTCATAGAAGGGATTGGAAGAAAAATCAATATGGCATTGGAATGAAGGACAATAAGGCTAATGGAGGAATTTACATGTAACCATCAAATATGTAACTTAGCCATAAATCATTGTGAGGTTGCCTGGAAATACATAAAGTATTTTACTCCAGTATTTCAATTTAATTTCAAGAAAATTTTATCTTAGAGAAGTAACAAACTAATTCAGTAGCTCTGCATTTTACATTTTAATCTAGATCATTTTAAATTTCTTTTGCTTTTTCTAAATTAAAAGTATGGCAACTGGGTAAAAGGTTGTTAGAGTAAGTTTACTAAGTGATTGGGATTGGAGATTTACATAAGGAAATCCATTAGTTTTGTCTTTTTCATGAAAAGTACATAGCTCAGGCCCAGTGTGAGCATCAAGTCAAATAATGCATCTAAAATATTTCCCATAGCAACTAACACATACTAGATACTGGAAAAATTTTAGCTATCATCTTATCATCTCAGCATTATTTCTGTCTTTCTCTGTATGTGTGTGTGTGTGTGTGTGTGTGCATATGTGTGTGTGTGTTCAATATATGTTTAATTTTTTATCTTCTTTCAAAGATAACAGCAAGATCTAATTTTTTTAATGTGTGTATATGGTGTGTGTGTGTGTGTGTGTGTGTGTGTGTGTGTGTGTGTGTGTGCGCGCGCGCGCACGCGCGTGCGCGCCCATGTTTACCCATCTGTGAGTTTGGGCATGCACATTGTGGAGGTCTGAGGATAAACTTGGGTGTCAGTCACCTTATTTGAGACAGTCTCTCTTGCTACTCACTGCTATGCATACCAGGATCACTGTCCCAGGAGCTACCAGAGATTCTCCTGTCTCCATCTCTCATCTTGTTGTAGGAAGGAGCATTGGACTAGAGATGCATGCTACTTCGTCCAGCTTTGCTTGTGTTCTGGGGATCCGAACTTAGGTCCTCATGCTTGCATGGTAAACACAGCCCACCAATTTCCCCCAACTGCCTAAGAAATGTTTAAGAGAAGGAGATGGGGGTGTTGTTCAATTAATTGTCTTATTTTCAGAGTCTATGAGATAAATGTGAATGCAAAATAAGCATCCAGGCCCCAGACAAGGTCCTCTAGCTTCTGTCAGCTCTTAACATTCTTCCTTACCCTTTGTTATGCTAAGATGGCAGGTAGTGAGAACTAGAAAAGACCTTAATAACCAGCCAAGTGTCACAGGGAAGCAAAGACATGACTGGCCCCAGCCCTTGATGCTTCTCCCTTTTCCCACTTTGACAGATGGTCTTGCTCCTGGCTAATCCATATTGATGTTGACTTCCTAGGTGATCTCATGATGTCACACCAGCAGTAGCCCACCCCTGGGTCTATAGCAGGTACTTGATAATGGCTTGATCGGTCCTCTGATGTGCCAAGTAAATGCTGAACAGTGTAATTGGAAGCTTAATAACAGAGTCCTTGCCCTCAAAACATTCCCAGAGACTTACCAGGGAAAACATAGCAGGGGTGTGGGAATTTTAGGGACAGAAGACTTATGTACTTTAATTTACAGATGAAAATCATGAGAAAGGAATTGCCCAGTGAGCCCCAGTGAACTACTACTTCACACTTCTTCCCCCAGATATAGCTAATGTTGTGCATTAACTTTGCTTATGTTTGCAGCCCATATCTTCTTCTTTAACTCCAAATGTCTGTATCAGCCACCTCCTATGTCCACCATGAGCTATCTCAAATGTAGGCATGTGAATGTATAAGCTTCTGAATTTAACCTGCCCAATCCTAGCTCTGCCTCTCAACACTGCCAGTGTTACCCAGTGATTTCCACCTCGGTGAATATGCCCTCCATGTAGCAAGATGCTGGAACACTTGAGTATCTTGTTCCCCTCAGTTTCTCATCCCTGCACATCACAGTCCATCAGAACCTCCCACTGACCTTCTTTCTCCAACATATCCCATGGACAATGTTCTCCACTTTACCCACGGTGTTATTACAGTGCAGACTGCAGTCACTGTCCACTCAGATCATTATAGGAGCTGCTTCGGCCATCCTTTGCTCCTCATTCTACACACTCAGTTGAAGTGCTCCCTTTAAAATACTCCAGGCTGTGCCATGGTCTTGCTCAGTACCCATAATAATGCCCAAACTCACTCAGGACTACAGTACCCTGTAAAAGCCAGTTCCACCTGCCCATCAGATCTGACCTCTGACCACTTTGCCTTAGCCCATGGTTCTAAGCCATTGCCTTTGCTCCCTTCCAAAACTTCACTTGGGCCTCCTTGTGACCATTATGGCACAGAAAAACCAAATTAGCACTTTTGCAATTTGTAATCCTAACAAGCTTCCTCTACTTGGCCTTTCTGCATTTTGCTGTCTACTGCTTGATGTTGTTTGCTAGAATTTAAGCTCCTTGATAGCAGAGGACTCTTCTGTTGTGTTCATACCTGTATTCCATCTCTAGTAGAATGCCTTGGCACAAAGTAGGTGTATCCCATCTCTAGTAGAATGCCTTGGCACATAGTAGGTGCTTAGTATGGAAATGATGAGAGAGTCAGCAATGTACTTTCCTACAATGATTCACTTGAGTGATTGTTCTTATCAAATGCCCCCCTTAGGTCAGTATCATTAACCTCTGAATTCCCTGTGGCATCAAGCTTGGTGCTCCTGCAGGACAACAGGTGCCCCTTACATCAATGTTAGATTATATCAAGTAGTTGCCAAGTACTAATCACAAATTTTGTGGCTTCAGTCAGTACACTTTGAGTTACTATTGCTGTAATGAAACACACGACCAAGGCAGCCTTGGAAGGAAAAAGGGCTTATCGGGTTTACACTTCCACATCGTAGTCAATCACTGAAGGAAGTCAGGCCAGGAACTAGAACAGGGCAGGAACCTGCAGGCAGGAACCGTTGCAGAGGTTTTGGAGGGGTGCTGCTCACTGGCTTGCTCTCCACGGCTTGCTCAGCCCGCTTTCTTATAGAACCCAGGACCACCAACCCAGGGATATCACCACCCACTATGAGCTGGGCCCTCCTCCATCAATCAATCACTAATTAAGAAAATGCCCTACAGCTGGATTTTATGGACACATTTTCTCAAATGAGGTTCCCTTCTTTCAGATGACTCTAGCTTGTGTCAAGTTGACATAAAACTAGCCAGGACACACATCATATGCAAGAAGCATTGTACCCAAGGGTTAATTTTTTAAAAGCTAGTCCCTGGGTTCTATTAGAACCTGGGACACAGCTCTTGAGAAAAGGAACAGCACAAATAGCAGGTCATGTGATTTTAAAAAGTAGGAGACAGCTGTGTTGCACCAATAGCTACGGCTGTCTGCAGTGACCTTTTGCTGAGCCTGAACATGCACAGCCAAGCTCTGGGGAAAGAGACAGAAGCCAATATGACCAAAGAGTTGATTGGGTCTGAACAGCCAAGGTCAAAGGGTTTGTCATAGAGGGAAGTTTATGTCATTTGTCTGCCACAGAACCATGTAGACAAACCACAGTGAGTCAGATACACAAAGAGTTCCGTTCCTGTCCAATTCTCCCGCACTTGACTCAAGTTAAACAACTTGGTCCCTTAACTTTGGGGACTCACACCCATCTGTTTGTGTGATGGGTGGGGGTTCCCATAGTGTCATCCTTGGGTTTTGCACCTAGTGTTGGGGAGATTGTGCTATCATAGGGTCTTTCCAGCTAACTGGTTCCTTTGGAAGGAGGAGAGTTACAAAGGGTTGGGAGTGGAGCTAGAACACAACACAGTGTACTCCAAATCATTTTACAAATTTATCTTAAAATCAAAGCTTCTTGTGAAAAATATGAGTTAGCTCTGCATTCAACTATTTCCTCAGGCTCAAATACTTAAATAGAAATAATTCACAAAATGTGTCACTGTCTGTTTATATTTTCTCCTGATGACAATAGAATGTTTTCAACTCCCCACATTACCGTCAGTTATTTGGGGACAGATTTGTCTTTTAATCAAAACCCTTTGGCATCTGCCAGACTTGTTTCAAAAGTTGATCAAAGAAAAAAAAAAGAAAGAAAAAGAATTGTACATTCGAAAGATACATGAAACTAAAATACAGAGAAACAGACACATACACAGAGAGAGGGGGAGGGGTGAGAGAGTGAGTGAGAGAGGGCAAATAAGGTAAAAACAACTTGATATGATAGGGAGTTTTGCTTTTGTTAAATGGGTTACTGCCCACCCCTGACCCTTATCATTGAAAACTGCCAAGAATCCCACCAGAATCAAAGTGAGTGCAGGCAGAGTTACAGAATAGCAAACTGCAGTTGTCTTGGATCACCCGAGAGGTCTGGGGCCAGTGTTCTGCTGAGAACTCATCAATCCCAGTTGAGTGGTTTAGGGCAAATGACATTTTAAAAACAAAACTACAAGCCCAGAGAGAATATTAAGAAAAGATTTAAAAGGAATTTCTTAAAATATGCATCAAGGATGCAAATCATTGCAACAGGCCAAAGCAGAGCTCTCTAAAGCAGAAAGAAGACACCCACCAAAGCTGCTTAAGGGATATAGCAAAAGCACCTGTCTGTTCTTCATACTGACCTGGCTGAGAGGGACAGACTTTCTCCCTCTCTACAGAAAAATCCCAAGATTGCAATTTTGTGTATATGTCTATATGTTTCCCCAAGCTCTGATCAATGCAAAAAAGCCATTTTCTTGGATGATTTCGATTATTGCCAAAGTGAATTTCTTGGTGTATTGATTCAAGTATGCATTTCCAATTTCTCATCAATAAATAAGGTGACCCCATAGTGAAATAAGTTTTACTTCAAGTAAATGAAATCTTAAAGAGGCCAGGGGTAGCTGGTGTATGGGAGGCTCTGAGCAGTGAAAGCCGTCTCTAACCCAGAAATTCCTAACTGTGTTTGACTATGGAGCCAGTGTTAGAAACCCCTTCATTTCTGTGTTAAAATACCTGACACACACAGCATTCAGGGAAGCATGATTTCAAGATTTCAAAAATGAATTCCATGGTCAGTTAGCGCATTGCCTTGGGCCCCAGGCAAAGATGTCATGGAGGAAAAGTGTGTGGAGGATGAGACAGCCAGGAATCAGAGAAGGGATCAGAGACAAGCCTTAACCTTCAAGAACATGCCACTGGTGACCTACTCCTCCCAACTAGGTTCTGTCTGCAGAACTTTCTATAACCTCCTAATAGTCTCATCAATTTATGATTCCATTTATGGATTAATCCATTCATGGAGACAGAACCCTCATGATTCAGTTATCTCTCAATGGTTGAACTGTCCTTTAGGAACCAAATCTTCAACATGAGAGTCTTTGTGGAAGATGCTTCATATGAAAACCTTAATAGAACCTTTGCTTCACCAACACTTTTCTTTAATATTCCAAGTGTGGGAAACACTGGGTAGGCATTCCTGTGATGCCCACTTTCTGTTGTTTATTCATTGGCTTGTTACATGGACATTTCTTAGCTTCTACCGGCCAGATCTATCTAGACACCAAGACAGAGAGAGAGAGAGAGAGAGAGAGAGAGAGAGAGAGAGAGAGAGAGAGGGAGAGGGAGAGGGAGAGGGAGAGGGAAAGAAAGGAAGGAAGGAAGGAAGGAAGGAAGGAAGGAAGGAAGGAAGGAAGGAAGGAAGGAAGGGGAAATATCAAAGTCCTGGCTTGCTGGTAGTGTAATGGGAAAGATGAACATTTACACAGTAGCCACACTATCATACGATACAGACTTTTCTGACCTCTTCATTTACAACCTAAGTGGTTTGCTAACCACTCCTATGTGTTTTTCTTACCCAGTCCCCATGTTGTTTCTTCCTAAGCACAAGACTCATACCTGTACTTGTCCTTGTTCCCTCAGGTTCTTAGCCAGGAATAGCTATATAATGTGATGGCTAATAGATACTTATTGCTTGATTCAAAACTAAACCACTGAGAAGAATGGTCTATTTTAAGTTTTGAAATGATGAGTCCTTCTCAAATATTGCCACAGTCCTGTGCATATAAGACTATGGTGGACCACAGAATTATTAAGTAATTCTTTGGTTCTACTTTTCTAGAATCATCTTAATGCCACAGAAGTAACAAAATCAATGTACCACTATCCCTCCAGAGGATAAGCCACAGCAAACGGAAGCAATTACTCTTCCACGGACACAGCTAAAGTGTTACAACTTAGAGCACATAGTCAACTTGACCTTGTAACCAGAGAATAGCCAAGCTTCTGATTTTACATATGGGCATCTTGGGAATCAAGTGAACATTTAGTTATTCATTGTAGAATTTAGTGCAGATTAGGGTTAGCCACAATTGGTAACACTTGGAGAGTTGTTAATTTCTTACTGGCAATTTCACTGCAAACTCCCTACATAAATTTCAGATTTGTACTTGGCATTGTCATCCAGATTTTATGCACATTTATTTGATTTATATATGCTGGGTAGTTTCTAATTGTACAGCCACTAAGCACCTCTGATGCTTTAATGACTCAAGGATTCCTCACAGCCACAAAAACTTAATTTCATAAGTGAATAAGGAAGTAAATTTAGAGGGGAATTGTTTCCATTGGTTCCCTTATGAAAGGGCAATATGGTGTTCATATTGTCTGCGCTACTGACACGTGGGGTCAGATGATTCTCTATAGTAAAAAGTTCTCTGGGTGTTAAAGGAAGTCTGTGGTATCCTTAGCCCTACCCACTGGATGCCTCTAGCTCTCCAGTTACCTGCTTACGGGTCTGAAAGAATGTCTCCAGACATTGTAAAATGTCCCCGGGGGTGGGAAGAGATTGGGGAAAATCTCTCTTGATGGAGAATCACAAAAGAAATCCTGGTAATTTAAATTTGTTCTAGAACAATAGTGTGAAGTTCTCGTTCTATAGATGAGCCATTAGTTTTGTGCTGAGAGAATGGGAAGGTTTGTTTTGAATGCTTTAGAACCAGATGAATCTCTCTTTCTCATCTTTGTGGCTTGGGTCAAGTTATCTATCTTCCCAAAGCATAGTCCCCCAATCTATATGGTAGATGAAATGCCTTCTCCACAGCTTCAGCAAGCAGTAGTGAGCCAGGCCTAAAAGAAATGTCCTAGAATAATGCTTGTGAAATAAAAGGCATGCATTAAGTACCCAGGTCCCCCTTCCTCCTCCTTCTGCTACCCTCCTTTCCTCCTGCAGCCCTTCCCCTGATGCCTGGAATGAACACATCCACATTCTATGCTCTACAAATGTCTTGGTGGTTTATTTCCAATTTTCCCTTCTACAGAACAGATCTGCAGGAGCTAGTATTATATCCAAACCTTATGTGAGCTTTGGAGAACAGAACAGCCTAAGTCAGCAACAGATGAATGAAATCCTGCACCCACAGCCCTTTTCACTCATGTACTCAAGAACACTCTAATATAAGGAATGTATCCACACAAGTCTCGGCCATTCTTTAATGACTCATTCTGTACTCAATGTGATAAGATTGTAACTTGCCTAAACAGAGGTGTAAGTATGTCTTCTACCCAAACCCATCTTAAGTCATCAAATAGACCTGGCGACTTACTCAGCAACACTGTCTGAGCCTGTACAGAATGAAGCACCCCCAACTAGGCACCATGTGGACAAGGCTAAAGGTGGAAACATATTTGGTATAGTCCTGAGCCTGGGGAACCCAGGGAGAAGACATATGGAAAGGCTTATGAACCTTATTTTCATTATGAATGCATTATAACAACATTACTAGCCACTTGGAGAAAGAGGGAGGGATGAGGGTGGGGCTCACCCAGAGCTCTCACACTCGGTACAACTGTTTTCATTTATACAGCGACTTCCAGACCTGATTCCTATGTGCATGTGATTTGCTTGGCTGCCATGATTTCACACGTATTCTCCTCTATGCTCTTGACTGTGTACTAAATTACAAGTGCCCCCTTGTGCTTATTGTCCTCACAGTTTTCATAATGCACAGTTTTAATGACTGCACAGGTGTTCATGAAAAAGATTTTCCATGAAGTAACTACTTGTCCTTTGATTGAAGAATTAATGTCCGGTTTCTGCAATTTAAATTTTCTAGTGGGGAAAAAAGACAAAGGAGTGAAACTTTTCCCCCAGTGAAGACAAAACTCTCAAAGATGGGGCTAGCAGGTAAAAGCCATGAGTATTCTATAGCTTAAATATGAAATTATAAAGTTATTTTAAAAGATATTGTTTGGAGTATAAAAGCCAATTATGGGATATTACAATAAAATATGTCCGATATATTGAAAAGCATAAAAAATAAAAATTTGCTCATCGTCGGTCCTTTAATTCAACTGTTAACTTTATTTCCTTCCAGTTTTTTTTATTCACTATTAACTTTTCCCTTCAAGTTCATCTTTTCCATATGCATCTATCTAAATTTAGTTTTCAAGACTCAGGCTAAGCTGCAGAGCTTACTAGTCTACAACACAGTCAGTGAGCAGATCTACTTAGCAAAGTAAAGTGGTCTTGTTAGAGTGCAAAGGGTGGGTGGATGTAGGCTATTGGATCTCTTCCACATACGGTAGTCTCCTGTCTTTCTGTTGCACACCATCTACCCATCCTCCCTGCCAACAGGACATCTCCCCATTCTACAGCATGTGGCCAGGCTGCACTCAAAGTCAGAATAGAAGAGATCTGCAAAGTGCAGCCAAAGTTACTTTGCGCACTCATCAGGAGGGTCCAGGCTGGGGCACAGCATTATAAGTCCAACTGCTCACTGTATCTCCATTATGGGAAAGGACCAGTTCTTCAGCTGAGCACCAGCTGGCGTAAAAAGAAACCATGTTTTCTAAAACACACTATTCATTAATTACAATATCAGACAGGATGAAGGTTTAATGGGAACCAACTCTAATGGAAGAATGTATTGTATGAATAATGTATATTTGTATACTCAAGCCTCTGACTTCAGCAATTGATGGGATGGCATGTTATTCATTTTCTTTCCCTCTCTCCCTCCTTTTCTCCCATCCCTCCCTCTTCTTTCTTTCCTCTTCCCCTTTTCATGTTTATTCTTTGATTCCATGTAGTTATGAGCACACAAGTTTGATTCTATAAACAGAGCTGTTACCTTTATCCATCTCGTATAGGTATTCACTACTCTTTTAACTGAATGTCAATGGAGTTGAAGCAGCACCTGCCATTCTTAGTCCTGCTCATTCATCCTAGATGTGTCTCCTGCAACAATGGAGAGAAGCTCTTCTCCCTTGCCTTGTGTACAGCTTTGCTAAATATGTAGCATCCCCAATCCCAGCCATGTTTGTCCCAGGGTGCCTTCCAGTGGTCTCAACTTTCTGGTTGTCCACTAACATTCATCACCCTGAGAAAGAAAGACAAGGAGTCTTGAGAAGATCCTGTGCTTCTCTCAGCCTTGAGCAACAGTGGCAGGGACATGGAAATGACAGTGTCTCAGAAACATGGTGGAAGGTTCCTGAGATGGCCTCTCAGCAGCCCCAGCTCCAGCAGCCTGCATCCCAGATTTATGGATGGCACCTGGTGAAACAGTGATGCAAACCCAATGTGAAATCCAAGTACATCCTCATGTATCTCTGTTTGGATTTGGTTTTGAGTTTTATTAATGACAGTGGATTTGATTAAACAAAGTTTACACTGTAACCAGCTCCAGCTGGACCCAAGCATCAGTGGGAAACCCCAATTCCCCTGATGTCCTCTTGTCCTTTCCGCTCATGAGTTCTTTCCAAAGCATTCTCTCTGAAGCAGATAATGGTGAGGTCATACAATCTCATTTATTTTAGGGGCCAGTCTGGCTCATCCAGCCCGGCGGCCCTGGGATGAAGGGCTTTTATGTTGGACTCGCTGTGTGTCTGGGATGTGGCCTTGCCCCTAACCTGTGTGATGAAATCAGTCTGCCAAGGCAATGCTATCCCTGGGTTTGGGCTCCGATTTTGGAGTTTTCCCAGCAGAGCTCACACTGTGATAGACTGACCGTTCATTGAAACATCACCAAGATTGTCTTGTAAGGTTACCAGAAGCTTATTCAACAAAACTTGGTTTTACTGGCAGAGTTGTTGCTTATTATGAATGGCTGTGATAACCTACTCTTTGGGCCTTTTCTCTAGGGACATTCAGAAATCACATCTCACAGGCTAAGGAGTTTGGATCTGTTTGTAGTTTGTGTAGTTGATTTTCCCTTCCAAGTCTTTTCTCAGCCTGTCCCTCTTGATTCACCATTTGTCTGGTGGCTCTTCCAGAACAATCTTCTTCCTTCTGGTTCTGCTTCTCAAACAAGACCTTTGGATCTTGTTTTCCACCCATCTTTGAGTTACTCACTCCTTTCTGCCTCTCCCTCACTGTCCTTGATGTTGCTTTCTCATCTCATTCTTTCTTAATCGCTGTGTGTGTGAGTGTGAGTGAGTGAGTGTGTGTGTGTGTGAGAGAGAGAGAGAGAGAGTGTGTGTGTGTGTGAGTGTGTGTGAGTGTGTGTGTGTGTGTGTGTGTGTGTGTATGTGTGAAAGTGTGTGTGAGTGTGTGTGTGTGTGTGTGTGTGTGTGTGTGTGTGTGTGTGTGTGCATATCTATGTACAAATATGTAGAGACCAGAGATACATGTCAGGGGGTCTTCCTCAGTTGCTCTCTACCTTATATTTTGAGACAGGCTTTCTCACTGAACATGGAGTTCACCCATTGGCTAGACTGGCTAGCCAGCAAATCCCAGATCCTGCCGCCACCTCCACAGCACTAGGATTTTAGGCACAGGCAATCACGCATCCAGATTTGTATTTGACTGCCGTGGATCCAAACTCATGCTCATATGTGTGTGCTTACACTTTACTGAAGGAACATTTGCCGGTGTCTCTTGATTGCTTCTTACTTTTGCTCCGTCCTGCTCTTCCTCGTTCTTCAGTTTCCTTCTATGATGACATCATATTTCCTAAGGGTTAGGCCAAATATCAAGTGCCAGGTTGATCTGATTCCATCTGATCAGGACTCATCCATTCTCACCACTACACTCATCAGGCTCCAAGCTGATGGGAAATGAGATGGGCAACTCTCCCTCCAGCCCCGATCTGGAATCAGCCCCAACTAACCTGACCGCTAATTAAAATCAGCAGATCCAGTAGCAGGGGCAGGACCATCTCCAGTGCCAGCATTAGTCAGATTTCCCATGGTGCTTGTGAGACAGCGCCAAGCTGTATGGTTAACAACCAGCATGTATCTCTCTGATGTGACTGCCAACATGCCATTTGTTACTCTGTAGGTGACAGCCATTTCTCAATGCTAAAGAGCCTTCTGATTGTCACCTTTGCATTTGCTGTGCTTGGGACTCCAAAAGAAGACAATTACAAAATCTCTTTTAGTGGGTTTCTAGAAGCAGCAAGCTGGTGGGCTAGTTGAACTTCCAGTTTTTACAAGGCAAGTGCTTACAATGAACACTACCGATTTGCTGTGTGCTTAGCAATGTGATCTCTAATATAAAGCCATCTACTCAAACCAATTGGGCAAGTCAAAAGGAAGCACTCTCTCTTCCGTTAAGTGACCTGTGTGTTTTTCAGGGTATGAGATTCTTAAGCTTTTTTGGAAAAGTGTATTCCAGCTGCTAATAATGAAATCATCTACATCTTCCTTGAAAAAAATCTTGCTGGGAACTGAACACTTCTTTTTTGCTTTGTGATTTACTTCTGTTAAAGGAGGTCTCAACTGTGGAGAGCATGAAGCCAGGACAACTGATTCCTGATTAAGTGTTTCACATGAACAGGGGAGTAAATTCAACAATCCAGATTGACCCACTTCTGCTTTGCTATTTGCCATTCAATATCTTCAAGCTTCTCTCTGTTCTGTGTCCTTGCTTTCCACTTGCCCCTCAAACCAAAGGCACTGGTTGGTGGTTTCTTGTTTTAGAAAGTGACAAGCAGAGGGAAGAAACTGTATGTTTTGGACTAAAAATGAAATCATTAAGATGAATTTCTATTCTTGTCGCCTGGAATTCTACTCTGGTTCTGATTAAGCACAACAAAGATATTGTATTTGATGCTTTCCTGTAAATGTATGAAATGGTTTGCTATTGCATGTCCATGAATGGAAATATTAGCAGACTCTGCTTGGCTCCAGTCTCTGGCTTCATCTTCACACCCAAAAAGCCAACCAACAAAGAGTCACATCCCCAGCCCAGAGCAAGTAGCTTCCATCTTGCCTGTGGTTTTCCTTGAAGGACACAGAAAAGGGATTTTGTTTTGTTTTTTGTTTGTTTGTTCGTTTTAAGACAAAAACATGTAGGAGTAGACAAAATAACTGCATTCTAATTTCTATACCATCCTCAGTAAAGAGCAACTGAACATTTCTAAGTCACCAATCTTCCATGACTATGCTTCTATCAGAATAGTGGGCCCTCCCATACCCTAATTCTGGTGGTTGAAGAAGGGATTTGTACTCTGGGCTTCATCAAGGAAAAACTCATGACAGAGAAGTGGAGAAATCACAGGGTTCTAGAAACCTGCTCTACATTGTTTGTTTGTTTTAAAATCTGGGTAAATTTAAGAAAAGAAAATATGCAAAATTCAAATCATCCATTACACATATCACAGAAGCAGAAACCAACACTCCAAAGAAACCTTGGCTCTTTTGAGTTGGTCAGATATGGAAACAGGGTGTGGCATGGCAACAAGAGGCTATCACTGAGTGACAGCATGAGTTTCTCCTTCTGTAGAATGGGAAAACATTGGCCTCAGCAAAGTTTTATTATTCTTATAATAATATCTTTGTTGTTCCTTATTCTATAGGAAGCCTTGTGTGTCGGCAGATAATACACAGAAATTATGTATCACTAGTAGTTTAGATGTGTCTGCTTGTAACCCACAGTCTATGGCAGTGAGACACTTAACATATTAACACACCACTCTGCATTACCTTGATTCTTACACTTACAATTAAGCTTTAGGCCTTCAGTGACTCTGTGGGATCTCTGTCCCCTCCCTGTTCTCCCTTCCCACAAGTCCCAATTCAGACCCAACTTTGGTGCACTCATCAAAATGACCAGAGGGAATAAATGACAAAAAAGGAGAATTCAGGGTCTCCTCCTGGGGCAGCTGGCTGGCCATGGCACACATGAGATGGAAGGGCCTGACCTAACAGAAGGTCATGGGGAACCTTTATCAGACTTTGACAGCTCCAAAGGTTTCTTCATTTTGGGGGAGATGGTGATGCTGATAATAGTGATGGTGGTGATGGCCATAACTGTGACGGAGCTATTGTTGGTAGCATTAGAAATAGTGATGGCAAAATGGCTAAAGTGGCAATGTTGGTTGGGTGCTGATTGTCTTGGTTACGTTTCTCATTGTTGTAACAAAACACTGACAAAAGTAACTTAAAGTGGGAAGCGTTGATTTTTGCCTTACAGTTTCAGGATACGGTCCCTCAGGGCAGGGAAGTCCTGGTGGCAGGTTCATGAGACAGCTGGTCACTTTGTCTCTTTAGTCAGGAAGGAGGAGATAAATACTTAAGCTCAGATTGTCTTCTCTTTGTGCAGCCTGGGATCCTAGCCTATCGAATGATGCCACCCACAGTAGGCAGATCTTCTCACCTTTCAATTAACCTAATCTTGATAATCCCCGAAGCCAAGTTTAAAGTTTGTCTCCTAGATGATTGGGATTAGATAACACAGTGATAATGAATGGATGACGGTGGTCAAGAAGTGTTTGGGTTGGTGGTGGTGATGCTGGGATGACCAGGGTGGTAATGCCGGGATGATCAGGTGGTGATGCTGGGATAATATGCGGTTTTGTTTTTTCAGGTTTTTTGTTTTTTTTTTCTGAGACAGGTTTCTCTATATTACAGCCCTGGCTGTCCTGGAACTCACTTTGTAGACCAGGCTGGCCTCAGACTCACAGAGATCCACCTGTCTCTTCTGCCTCCCAAATAGTGGGATTAAAGGCATCTACCACCACCTCCTGGCTACTGGTGGTCATGTAGGATGATCATGGTGATCATGTGGGATGATCATGTGGTGATGATGACATGATCATGGTGATGATGCTGAGATGATCATGGTGATGATGCTGACATGACCATGGTGGTGATGCTGACATGATCATGGTGGTGATGCTGGGATGACCGTGGTGGTCATGTGGGATGATCATGGTGATGATGTTGGTGGTCACAATTGGCCTGGCTATAGGAAATAGTGCTGCCATGCTCTGTGAATCTGAATAAGAGACTTTATTTACATAAATTATGTGGTAGGTTTGAGAAGTGAATAGAGAGAGGGGAATCGCTTGGGTCTTAGAACTTGATAAGCACAATGGCACAGAATTTTCAGCACAGTTCTCTGTGTGGAGCTACCTCATGTATCTGTTGAGGAATTCCTCTCAGGGACAATGTAGGCAAAATAAACACGTTTAAGCATGCATTGTTCTTCCAGTTCTAAGATTCTGGAACTTTGTTGAGATTTTGTTTGACTTTTCATTCTTTTTCATTTTTGCTTTTTATTCCCCCCCCCAAAAAAACACCTTTATTTTGGAGGTGCAGAAATCAGGGCCGTGAGAATAAGGAAAGGTATAAACAGTTCAAAGGTCATTAAAGTACCCACCTTCCTGGGGATCAGGGTGACACTCCTTAAACAAGGAATGGGGCATGAGTGGAAGGCCTTTGAGGTGCAGCTCTCTTAGCAGACAGGCCTGGTACCAGGAATTTGGCTGATTCACAGAGAAAGGAGTGAAATGCTAACAACTGGTTTCCATTACCAATGTACAACCCCCACCCACATACAATCCCCACCAGCATACATACGTGTGTGCTGGGCTTTCTCTTTTCTTCATCTTCTCCTGGGTTATAACTAAACAATGAGACGATTGCCCATCCCCCTGGGTTGTATAACATAACCAATGGCTAGACTGAAGTATAACCTTCTCCAACTAAATGCTGGACAAGAAAAATAAGCACACTGGAAATAAGAAAGGGGCTGGTTTTGCACAGCACCTGTGTACACTTCTGCAGTGAAGGCAGAAGGAGGGCCTGTATCTTAGTTCCTCAGCACTACACCTGTCAGCCCACAAATGTGGCATGCTCCTGAGTGCATATCACCAGAGCACACAATATCCAGAAATTGTGGGTTTGGACCAAGTTTTATTTCTCAATATAAAGTAAAATAATGATTCACTTTGGTTGAATAAACTAGAGCAGCTGTGTGAAGAGTTTTCCATTCTTTTCAATACACATTCATTAAATGCCTACTCCAGGACATCCCTGTGGGTAAAAATACACCTAAACTCTCAAGAAGTTGGTAACTCAGCAGGAGCCTAAATTTGTCCCAAGCCTCTAATGACTGTGACTCTGACCATGACTCTCTCTGGTGTCTTCTCCTGTGACTCACTTTCCTTCTAAGGCAGCAATTATCCAAGCAAAGATATTCCTAGCCATACCATGTCAGGTACATTCTAGCAATCATCCCAGGTCACCTTGTTCATGGAATTGCAGCAGTGACTGAAGCAGCTTCCTCCCACTGACTGGGACAGAGCTGAGGAAAGGGCATCATTTTGAAAGCAAGTGTTTCTGTTTCTCACTAAGGTCCTGTTGGCAGATGATTGACTGCGGCTCATTGCCACACAGCTGCAAATACTGCTCTGTGGTCTCTCAGTCCCACTGAGCATGCACGTGGCCAGCCACCCCAGTCACAACTGGGTCACAAAGCCACAGGTCCCTCACCACTGTCCCCCTCAGGAGAGGGCCAGATAAGGACATAGAATGGACACTCCACATAATTTCTACACCTAGACCTGCCAAAACTTTGTTACCCTGTTTTGACCAAGTGTCATTAATAATGTTAGAAAGAAGACTAAGTAATATTTATAGTACTAACTGATGTGCAGTGGTTTAAGTATTTATTCTGTTAATCTTCTCCACTCATTATGGAAGTGATATTTATTCTGATTTTTTTTTCTGGTAGCACTGAGAGGAAAACAGCTTCAGATCTCTCAAGAAAAGCAAACTTGAGGTTCTTGCCTCCCTTTGCAGATAAGGCTACAGACTCACACAGATGCTAGAGCAAGTTAGTTTCCATTTCTCCAAATCTTAACCACACAAACTAGCTCCTTAGGAGCAGCAAGATGAGTGTGTGTGTGTGTGTGTGTGTGTGTGTGTGTGTGTGAGTGAGTGCATGCCTGCACCCCTGTTTAGATGGAGTGTGGAAAACTGCCCTCCTCTCTGGAATTTCTAATACCCACAATGCTCTGAGTCTCTGGAGACAGATGTTCTCTGTGGCTCTCTTGTCAGTTCTGGAGTGAATTTCCTCAGTGGAGTTTTCCTTTTGCACATGTTGTCATGGTCAAGTCAACCCTAAAAACAGAAACACTAGAATATGGGAACTATTCTAAAACATAATTAGATGACAGTCAAGTGATTTCAGCAGGCAGCTGATTTTCATCACCCCTGACCCTTCCTCCAGAGACCCCCCAATTAGATGAGTCTCCTTAACACAGTCCAAGGATGCCCAAGAGCCCTTCTCCAGTGTAAACCGTTCACAACTTGGGACTGGAGTGTTGAAGCCAGACACAGGAAGTGACTGAAACAGCACCCCACACCCCACTCTCAACACCAACAAACACACCCGGGAATCAATTCTTCA
The DNA here is from genome assembly GCF_003668045.3 of Cricetulus griseus. Lineage (NCBI taxonomy): Eukaryota > Metazoa > Chordata > Mammalia > Rodentia > Cricetidae > Cricetulus > Cricetulus griseus. Next base: position 54,440,635 of record NW_023276806.1, on the reverse strand, counting down.
TTTCGAGCGCTTATCTTAGCCTCGGGTAACTGAGGCTCTTCATGTGTGGCATGCCTGGGCAGACCAGGCGGTTATCTATTTCATGCCTTAAGTGGGATTTTCTGGGTGTGAAGTCAGCAGACAAGCCAGGAAATGTCTGTGCAGAAGAGTGAGAGGGTTCAAGATCAGTGGCAGCTGTCGCTCCAGAGTTGTGAGGCGGTGTCCACTGTGATGCATTTGGTCCTGGACATTTGTTACCCCTGTGTTCTTGAATATGGGGTAACTGATTTTAATAATTCTTGCAGTGAACCCACAGTCCAACTTCTTAAACAAAAATGCCCTCATCACAGATACTTTACCTGTTAAGGCGGCATTTTGCTAGGATACGTACATCTGAGACTCCAGGCTCTCCACTATCCTTGCCTGATTGAAGGGAGGGCTGCCTTGTCTTTTAAAGGCCTTAGAACCCTCCCCGTGTATCTCTTAAGCGGGATCTTTCCTGATCTTTGCAGAGCTATGGATATTTAGCTTAATTCCTGGAGTTACATCTGACTTGCATTAGAGAGTCATGTGTTGTAGCATTTCTCGTCCTACTGCTTGGAAAACATGCCACACACTGAGAGGAAAGGACTAGCTCAAGAAGAAATGAGGACGTGGGCTCCTATAAAGCAAAAGGAATAAAGGGGTCCAGTCTGAGTTAACAGTTGCTGGTCCCATTTGTTTTCATTCACATCTTCTGTCCCAGGTTGTCATCCATGATCTGCCGTGAGCTGGAGACTGTTATTATTGAATATGAATTTAGACTCCAAGCAGCCAGAGTCCCCTTTATTCCAAGTGTGGCTGTCTGTGCATAGTTAGAAGCGTGGAACAGACCAGGAAAAGACCAAAAGCATACTTGAAATAGACCTTTTTCTTGTGGTTAAAGGATCAGCCAGTTGGAACCAAAGAGATGTTTTCTTAAGGTTGCAGAGAAGTTTGCAAAACTATTGGATTGTTTTTGGCCCTCAAACATAGATTGCAGATATATTATTAGTGTTACCAAGCTGATGAGTTAGGCAATATGAACTGTATTTTGCAGTCCATTCTTGTAACACTATTCTGCCCTCAGCTTTCTGGCCTGGAAGGCTGCTTTGTGTTTAGATAGCTTATCTCCTGCACTAATGTCCCTGTAATTGGTCGTCCTTTGAAAGCCTCTCTGTAGTATTGTACATTACAGAGCCCATGAATTACTGTAGTCAGGTAAACACGATGCAGGCTGTGGGCAGCTGCACACCATAGAAGGCCACTCACAGTCACAGCAAATCTTTTTTTTCATGCCAAAGTTAGAGGGCAGCCGACCACAATGTCATCTTCTTTGATCTGCTTGGCTCTGGGGAAATGCTGAGACGGATTTTGTAATTTACCTCAACATCTCCCAGTGAGCCATAGGGCCAGTTCTCATTAAGAAATGTGACAAGACACTTGAGAGTTGTCAACATCAGGTCATTTGATGGAAAAAAGTAACAGCTCTGTTGAACCTTGATGTCTTCCTAAGTCCTTGGTGCCAGATGCACTATTTTCCCATTGGATCTGCCAAAACCACTCAATAGTTAAAAGCCATCAAGTCATCTCAAAGTGGCCCAAACTGAAATTTGTTTAAAAAAGAAGAAGAAGAAAAAGAACAAAAGAACTCCTAGTCAGCAAACCTTACAGTCATATTCCTCCCTAGAAAATGTCTGATTAGGCTAAGAATTAGGAAAACAGATTCACAGCATAAAAGACCTCCAGTTCTCCTCCCTTTGTATTCAGGCTCAGCATAAGAAATGATGGACAGTGAATAAAATTAAGAAGAATGGTTATAGCAGTGAAAACATCACAACAGCAATACCAAAATGAACTACACCCCAACAACATGTTCTTGACCTTAAAGGAGATTTCCTTGCTCAGAACTTAACCAGGTAGAGGCTGGAGGGAGATGGATGTTGTCCCTGGCATCTTTGAACAGTGTAAGCTGCTCTAGGGACTGGTCATTGCTTCTTTGGAGCACATGATGTATGGTGCTTTGGATTAAGTGTCCCCAAGAATCTTTGGAAATAAAAATTATCAGCCAACAGTCCTTGAACTTTTTTAGTATTAAGCCACCATAGTGCCAACACTGAAGTGTTTTTTTTTAAGTGGCTCAAAAAAAGTAAAACCGAAAACCTCCCAATTCACAGCTGTTGCTTATATCTAGACAATGAGGGGTTGTAAAGACAGAATTCCCCTAATCTGTATGGTATATTCTCATGTCTCCTTGTTGCTATAAGGCAACTGCACCTGCACCTGATATTTTCTAAGATATATTAGTTTCCTGATACTGAATTGCTCTTAGTTTGCTCATCAAAGCCTCCTCTTCCTCCTGTACATCAGGGACTTTGGCGCTGACCTTACATCTGGATCTCCTAGGGAGCCTTGCAAACACCTCATGGGCAAGCAGCACTGCAAGCCAGTGAAACAGGCTCCCTGGAGAAAGAATGGAGGCAGCATAGTGGGTTTGTAAAGTTAGCTGTGGTCAAGGTTGGAATCACCGCTGTAGAGAACCAGAGGACAGTAGAAAGCAGAAAACAGGGGCTGGATGGAGTTTTCTGTAAAAATCAAGTATGAAGGACTTCAGGAGACGTCTGCCACTCCCCATGAATTATCAACAGAAGCAAAGTTGTCCTCAACTGCATTTTGATTGGACTTTAACAGTTTGCCATTGATCTAAACTTCCTGATGAGAACTGACTGAAATACTTTGAGGCATAAAGAGAATAACAAGGGTGGGGGTGGGGGGATGGGGAGCAATGATCAGAGAACCAGATGAACAACCTTATTTCCAAGGATCTTCAGAACAGTCCTTGCACCCCCCAGTTCTAGAAGACTCTGGGCTGGTTGCTCATGGATTCTATGGTGAGGGGTCCCCTGGAAAGGTGCAGTACATAGCAGCAGGCCATCTCTGAGTTTGCCCTCTTTGGCTTGGATCTCTCACTCTATGGGGAATACATTAGGCAGGGTTCCCTAGTGGGACAAGATAAATAGGACATAAATGGTAAAGGGGGCTTTTGTTAGATTGGCTTATACAATAGGTGCTGGGTAGTCCAACAATGTCTATCTGTTTGCTGGAGAGGTAAAGAACCCAGTAACTGCTCAGTCCATGAAGCCTGGACTTCAAACCAAAAAGTATGGAAGTTCCCTGGAGAGCCACTGCTACAGAATCCATGTTAGAGGCCAACATCTGAAGTCAGCAGAGAGCACACGGCTGTGATAGACACACTTACCCTGAAAGGGGAAAGGAAGGCAGGCCTTTCCAACTGCTGCTTCCTTGGACCTCTTTATATCTGGACCCACCCTTCATAAGAACAGATCTTCGGCTTCAATTAATCCTCTCTAGAAATCCCCTCACAGAGGCACCCAGAGGAACATTTCAGTCTGCCATGCAGTGGCTCTTGCTGGTGAACCTGTAACAGTGGCCACACCCTTTTGGGCGTGGCTTCAGGTGCAAATGGAAGCAGAAAGAGGAAAGCATGAGGCGTGGTCTCTCTTGGGTCTCAGATCCAATAGGAAGGCCAGAGAAAATGCTGCAGCAGTTCTTTATTGTTCTGTGTAAGGTGTTCCCCAATAAAACACCCATTTATCATTTATCTTGGGTCTAGTGAAATCATTACACCCATGCCTTCACTCCCAGGTGACTTTCATCCAGTTGGTTGGAGATGGAGGAAGGTCAGCATGGAACCTGATTATTTTAAACTTAGATGATAAATAATAATATAATAAACAGGGTTATTAAATCACAAGCTGTCTTGTTTCTAGCATTTAGGACGTATGCTCAGGACTTTGCATTTTTAACAAGTTTTAAGATACTGCAATACTTTGCTTTAACGCATCAGACCAGGCCAGGGTCTAGCAGAAGCATACCTGATTTCAATAGTATTTCATTGTGTTCTATAAGAAGGAGCATATGGTGCTCTATAAATGAGCTGTGATCTATTTCCATACATTTCTCAAAAGTGTGAGAGCCATCTGATGTCTCCTTAAGTAATTATAAGAACAGTTAGGGGTTTAAAAATAGGCATTGATGTACTTTGTTTGCCCCTGGTGTATTCAAATTAGAAATTGGCAATATTTAAATTGGATTTAATTTTAGAGCTCCAGCCTTCCCTAGAATGAGACTAAAGAAACAACACCTATGAAAATCAGTCAGTATTCTTGGCAGGAAATTCTCTTTCCAGCAGCAAACTGCTGTACCAGCACTGTATGAGAGAAGACCCAGGGCATGGAAGATGCTAGAAGGAGCCTCCAATACAACCATTAGGCACCACTATGGTGTGGTCAGGAGACTGGTATGCACCAAGGTTACCTGGACAAGTGACTGTGGATATATGGCTGGGAAACTTGTGGTCATGTGTACTCCATTCCCCAAGATGGCAAGTCTGAGGAGTTGTGGACTATATACAATTTAGATTGGCAGTCTCTCTCCTTCCAGTCACTTAGATTAGAAGCATCCCATAGTGGATACTTCTAATTGTGGAAAATCTAGAATAATTACAGAGAGATACTTTTTCTTCTCTTGTTGTTCTGTGGATTAAAAGTAAAAGTTTGTGTGTGTTGTGGGAAGCAGGTGGGCAGGCCACAGCAACGGGATCACCAAACTCACTATTCTCTGCTGATATAAAAGACTGTCACATACTCCTGTCACTCTCCCCAACACTCTAACCATTGTTAGACCTCCAGCCAGCTCTTGAGCTCAAAGGCTGTGTAGTGGTTTTCCTCTCCATTCTTCTGCAATACCCTCCAAAGCATCCTGCCCAGATGTTACCTCCTTCATGATGTGTGACTCTGACTAACCTGAATGGACAATATGGGTTCCTAGGTACACTATGCTTCCCTATCATAAGTAATGTACTCCCTGATTGTCACACTAATTTAAATACCCTTCCTCCCCTCTAGATGATTTGCTATAGGAAATATTGTGTCTTATTTCTCTCCATTGTCCCTAGCACCTAGTACAGTGTCTGCCACAGGGCCTGAAATGTCAGTGTTTAATCGATGAAACTAATGAACTTCAATGTAAGGGTAGGAAAAAATACCGCTTACTCATACAGTCTTATAATTACAGAAAACTAAAGTCAGAGCGACCTGAGTTGTCATCTGTTCCAGCAACTTTTCCTTTAGGTGAAAAACAGAGGCATGCACAGTGATGTCTTACCCAAGAATTGGAAGGAACTGGGTAGGGACATGGGACTGTGGCTTCCAACCTTGCAAACTGTGCAGTTCAACCAAGCCCCCAGCAGAAAAGTGGAAATAGATGAGCTTCCCCTTGAGTGATGAGGCCAGTAACACTCACCTCCCAACCCCAGAGCACATGCCACTCTCCCTCCCCCAGACTGAGCTCAACCCTGGAGGGCATTTAGATATCATTTGTCACAGAATCTCCCTTGAAAAGCATTAGAGTCAGGTTTTCTCCATGTCTGAATTCTCAGTTGTGGAAAGGTTTTTCTGTTAGTTTTGAAACACAAAGGGGTGTGTTGAGCAGGGTGGGGAGGGAAGAGGAATGGAAACATCCCAGGAAAAAATGCTTTCCAACAACACAGAAGCTATCCCAGGGCCCTTCCCACCTCTACTGCTACCCAGCCCCCTCTTCCCAATCAGGTGGCTTTGGGGGAGACTTCTGTGACATCTCCAAACACAGTAAAAAGGGAACAGTGGTGGGGGTCACAGTGGAGCAAGGCATGGCTCGAAGAAGGGTTTGCGCGACTTGAAAAAGCACAGACAATAAGGGCAAAAGTGTAATTCTTGAACTTTCTTTATAAACTTGCTTCATAGATTTAGTCATTTATCCATTCATCCTTCACAATTGCCGGTCACTGACCTGCTTAAGGGCCCCACTCCCTCCCTATCGACTCAAGGGATGCAACTGTAGCTCCTGGCTTCATCCCAATGCTCAGATTGTCCCAGACTCCAGCTTACTTCCCAGGTCTGACTCTTCAGCTCAGTTGCTTTGACTTATCTCTAAGGCTTTGGTGTTTACTCTTACTTCCACCTGGAATGCTCTGTCCTCCACTTCTTGTCAACTTGAGGACGGCTTCCTCAAGGAACTCTTCACTGAGCAGGCTGTCGTCTACGTGGCTTCTTGCACTCCCATCTCTCTCACCCCACCATACCTGTTCTCTTCATGAGCTGAGTCTGAAGTTACTTATATTAGACTGGGAAGTCCACATGAGAGGTCAAGAACTGCCTGTTTTATTTACTGCTGTGTCTCTGGCACCAAGAATAGTGGTTAGCACATAGTAGATGCTCAGGAAATGGGTGGATGGATGGATGGATGGATGGATGGATGGATGGATGGAGCACCTGCATCTACCAGGTTGACAGAAGCGAGAGGAAATCAGTGACTCTAGAAGCTATAAGTTAGGCATAATATTTTTTCTCAATGTGCTATTGCTATAATTTCTGATTTCTGAAATTTGACTTTTAACATAGTACCCCAAGACCCCTGACTTGTCTCAGTGAGAGATCCAAGTGATGTGTGAAGTCATCAGTTTGTCCCATTCCTCCTCCTTATCTTGTTTTTTCCATCACAGAATTGGCTTGTTTGAACTGTTGGGACTTTTGCATTTGTCATATTGTATCACCAAAGCTGGATGGAGCTGAGTTTACTACCTTTGTGCTTAGACAGTGTGCACAATAGTTTTCATTTTAGTTTAGGCATCATTGGAGCAGAACTCCAGTGTGGATCTGGAAGCTACTACACTATGGGCAGTTCCACTGTGGACTGTGTCCAGGTTGAACCTAGTAAAAGCAAGTATCAGTGCAGGGCCATGCAAGACTAGAGCTATGTAAGCCCAAGGCCCTGGGTATCTTGGCAACTGGACTCTTGCTCCTTCTTGATGCCCAATGTTGCTAAAATAGTGGAATTATGGAAATAGAGCTTGCCCTATTGGGACATTCCTTCCCCTCTGTCTGGGGCTCAGGTGTCTACCCATATGCTAGGGAATCTGGTAACTTGTCTAATGTCAGCTCTCCCCCACAGAGTTCTGGCCTGTGGTCGTGCAGTCCAGGGGGCTGGATGGCATGCTGGACCCAAGCTCACCTCAGTGTCTGGGCCCACTAAAGGCTTTGCCAAGGACACAGCTTTCTATACTGGCCACTCTGAGGTAAGTGTGTGTGAGACAGTCACCTTCCTTCCTCTGCAGCTGCTATGCTTGGGAGCTCCCAGGGAAACATAGCTGGAAAGGTTTCATAGATTGTGGAATGGGAATCAGACCTGATGGGACACTAAGGGCCAAGACTCTTAGTGATGCTGCTACAAATGGGGCTTTTCAAAGAAGTCCTTTTGCTCTACAGCTTCTAGGGACACATTAAGAGTCACATAACACAAGTGCTTAAGTAGACAGACAATAGCAGACAGACCCTCCACACACTCCCTGGAGCAGTCTAAGCAGGTGACCTTGTAAGGTAGAAAGTCTGTGGTCACTCTTTGTGCCTGACTGGAAGTGCAGGAAGGAGTTCCGCATTGGACACTGGCAGGCCTGGCTCTAAGTTCTACTTTACCAGGTGTCCAGGACCAAGTGATGTGATCCCCATGTCTTTTGTTCTCTTGACCATAAATGGGTTGAGCACAGCCCCACTCCCTGGTGGTTATGATGACTGATGAGACATAAGATGTGACTCTGGAACTCAGACCAGCATATTCTCTTCTCATGCCCTTAGCTCACACACCTGTCCTGAAGAATGCCAGCTAACCACAGGGTCTAGAACCTTCTAGAACTCTCTGGCCACATATCACCATGATGGCCATATAATATACTTTTTGATAAAGATATGCTTGGATCAGGATCATAGATGTCTGCATGATACTCAGAAATCTAAGATGCCAGACATAAACACAGTCGAACATCAGTGTGTGCTCTTGTGTCCAGATTTGTGGTACCATGGAGACAGAACTCATAATCTGAGAATTTCATTTGAATGTTGAAGAGGGTATGTGCATCTCAGGATGCCCCATCAATCACTGAGTATAGCCTGTCTCAAGCCCTCCTCCTCAGAAAGATGCAGAGGCTGAGCAACAGGGTGATCCTGGTGCATACTGGCCACATTATCCCAAACCATTCAGCCTCCCTAAGGCTAGTCTAGTAACTCAAAATGTGTCTTCCAGATCCGCAGCATCAGTGTCATCTGTCACTTGTCTGACATATTTCCTCCACCCCTAAGCCAAGAGAATCAACAATTCTACAAGTACACGAAGCTGTCTCGTTTAACAGACCTCCAGGTGCATCTGATGCCTGGAAGTTTGATAGCCTGGACTTCAGTCTCTGGTGTCATTTCCAAGCTGTGCCTCCTCCTCATGAGTGCTGCGTGGGCCATGCCAGAACTGTTTTGTCACTGCTCATCTGTGTTCATCACAGGACACCTCAGGGATCCCTCCATAGGGAGTTATGGAGCCACAGAATTCCTCTTATACTCCAAGCAGGCTTCAATAGCTGAGAGTTCCTATGTCTTAAAGTGGAAGACAGAGCCAATTTACATTTAGAGTGGAGGCCAAGTAAAAAGCAAGAAGTGACCCCCTGGCCCCCTGTCAGATTGTAGCCAGCAACATGGAGGAGGCTGGATTTCCTTGGTCACAAGAATTTCCTCTCTGACTGACAACTGGTGACCCAGGTTCACAGATCTGATTTCTAGCCCAGGAACTGTGACTAGCTCTTGACACCTCTCTCTAAGACAGATTTACCTTCCTCCCTCCTATAACACGCCTCTGCAGGCCTGGCTGTCTGGCAGGACTCCTGGCAACTGGAGACAAGGACTAGTTAGGATCAACTGTTTAGCTCTGTCTGGCAGCTTCATCACCTAGTCAGGTAGGGCCAGACCTGTGTAAAGATTACTCTCCTGTATAGGAACATCTCCTACCATAAGGGTAAATGCTTGTAAATCCATAGAACAGTCTGCTAGCCATGGAGAGGGTCCCTCAAAGTCACCCTGAGGACAGTCTCCTTTTTCCCAGCCACTTACCTTGCTTGCATTGTGGAGCAAGGAGCATGACTAAATGAAGAATATTTACACCTCAACATGTTCCCTCACGTGAGCCCTAGCTGCTCTCCCCAGATAAATGTCCCACTCGGACATGTGCCATGAAGCTACTTGGAGAGCTGTCACCTGCTCAGGACACAGGCTTTAAAGGTTGAATATAAATAAATCACACCCTAGTCTCAGTTCATTCAAGGAGAGAATGCTCCTTCTTACCCTGTGCATTGTGTCATTTCTCCCTCCTTCTGTATTTACTGATGACCATAAGACTTTTCTAATAATTTCTAAAGATTATAGGAACACATCATTATAAGTAAACCAATATGGTTTCCCCCTAATTGCATTTTAATCAAAAACTGAAGAGATCTGCTTGAGACATTTTCAACTTTTTTCTTTTAATTTTTTATTTTAGAAGCACTCTGATTTACATATCAATCCCCCCTTTCCCTCATCCTCCCAAGACATTTTCAACTTTTAATGAACTGTCTGTCCAGAATGCAAATCTCTATTGCCATTGAAGGACCGTGGGTACCATGTGGTGACCCAACAGCAAATGCACAGATATCATTAGACCTTTAAACTTGATAATTCCTTAATATATCAAAGTCAGGGTTTATAGACACCTTAAATGTCAACACTCAGATGGAGAAGTCAAGGAACTCAGAAGGAAAGAGGCATCTCCACACCTGGTGGTTTCTGGAGGTGGAGATGCCACAGGCAAGAGCAATGAGCAGACAGTTTTCTATCTATGAGGATCAACACCCCCAGCAGAGAGGATAAAAGAACACATCTGCCATAAGACAGTGTACAGGGTTCTCTGCCTAGAGTCAGGTATATTAGAGCGATGCCTTTGAAGTTGGATATTGGGAGACAATAGGATGGATTCTGACAGAAGATATGGAGGGCATAAAGGGGCCAATGGGTACAGAAGGAGCATATGTGGAGGGAAGAGTTCAAAGCAAGGGCAAGGGTGGCTTAGCACATGGCGGGAGCTAGGCCAGGAGCTCTTGTGCCTAGAATGAAGAAATGTGATGTAACTGAAGGAGGTGGGATGTTGCCAGGCTCAGCCATCCATTCAGATCCATAAACAAGGGCTCACCATTGGCTGCTTTGATCAAGAACATGAGGTCAGAGCAATACATTATGAAGCTTAATGGGGAAGTCAGGGGAGATGGCACTGGAATAAGAGAGATGAAGGTCCAGAACATCAGGTAGGAGGTCCCACACCCTGAACCAGGGACACAGAAGTGAGACAGGAAAGGAAGTTGCAGCTTCAAGGAATGCTACTCTGCAGAACTCAAAAGACCACTCAGAAGACAGGGTGAAGGGCTAGGAGCAGAGTGCAGAGTGAACCGAGGTTTGTAGCTGGCAAATGAAGGCAAAATGGTCCTAGTATTTAGGAAAGCAAAATGTGAAGATGCCATTTAGGAGAATGAGAAACAGGAGCAATAGAGAGAGTGACTGTGGAACTATTTTGGAAGGCACCAAGTGGTCCAACATTGGGCTGCTACTATTGATACAGAAGACAAAGAAGGAGTGATGGTGGGATTGAGCATGAAGACTTTGTTCAGTGATTTTTTGCACTGAGACTACCAATATCTATGGAGAGGTGTTGTCAGGAAGTTGGGGGTCCAGAGAGTGCTCTGGGGGAGCATCTGGGCAAGGGAAGGGATGTAGTTACGGGGATCAGCAATCCCCAGAAGATGAACTTCCCCAGAAGAGGCCACATGAGGAGACCATGGGAACCATGGAGCAAGGCAGGCTTTATTTCTGTTGAAACCCTACACTCCAGTCAACTTTTCCTCAGTTCCCAATCCAGTTCTAACAGGTGTTAGCAATTTGCGTATAAAAGTATGGATTTCAGTTCTGTGTCTTCTGCCTTAACTCACCTGATGAAAGATAACGTGTACCGAGAAGAAAGGAGTGAGACAAGAAAAGGAGCAAACATAAAAGGCTGGATTAGCTGCCAAAAGAATGATCAAGCCTCTAAGATTGGCAGGACAATTAACAGCCAGACCTTTGGCCATCAGATTGGATAGGGGAATCAAAAACGCAGGTATAGCACCCCATCCTCTGCACGGGTGGCTAGAGAAGTGGAGCGACAAAAACATTCTTCAAATGAACCCAAGGGAAAAGAATGATGTTGTTTCCTTCTTGGATACCACCAAAAAGCACAGTATTTTGTGGAATTCACCGGCTGAATGCCGATTGGAAGGCAGTGTGTAGCCTTGGGCACCCTCAAAAGGACCGTGTCTATAGTGGAAAGCAAAGAGAGGGTGGACTTCTCTGACCCTCCATGCAATATTGTCTTCATCCTCCTATGTTTCTTGAGAAGCTGTAACATTCCAGACATAGTACATGGCCATGTAGTGACTGAAATGGAAGTCACATGACTTCTAAAGCACTGCCAGGGAGGGAGACAGACATGTGAATGAATACCCAGTGTTACCAGGTGAAGGTAACACAGTAGGGCGTGAGAGAAGAGAAAGATGTTCACATAGTGATTGAGGAACCTGCCACCCAGGTGGGTTAGACACGGCTCTGTCCTCTAAGACCCCACAGCTGGGAAGTGGACAAGACCAAATCATACTGTAAAGAGGTCTGAGAGAGGAAGAACAATATGTTGTGGAAACCCAGGCATGGAAGGTGCTCAGAGAGTGAGCAGCCAGAAATAGAACTAAAAAAGACAAAGTCCTTGTCTTAAGAGAGAGATGCAATAACTCAGAATCAACACAACTTAACCCAAACATTCACCCTGGGAAACAGAGTTTACTGTCTACGAGGAAACCAAGATGTAATAGATTAAATGGCTTTTTTTTCTACTAACAAGTATTTGGACTGGATATCCAAAGTTTTCTCAGATCCAAAGCTAAGGCTCATTGCTCATTATATAGATTTAGCAGGAAAGAATAGACAGACATGCATGCGACACACACATACCCACATAGAGAGACAGAGACAGACAGACAGACAGACAGACAGACAGACGAAACATTTATGCTAGAGTTATCAGAGAAAGATTCGAGGGGCAGGAAATATACAAACTAGGCTGAAAGCATAAAGGAGAAGGCAAAATGACCCATCAGTGCAGGAAGATGAAAGGATAGAATTGGGGGCTTTGAAATCATTGTATAGGAGATTCCTCTGGGTCCACCAAGAACTGGAGGAGCCTCACATAGGAGGTGGCCTTTGATCCGCATCTGCAGATGTGAATTGGTGCTCAGCATGGGAAGGACACTAGTCCCCAAAGCAGAGCTGACTCTAGTGCTGCACAGGGTGAGCCCACAAGCAAGCAATCAAAAGAGAGGACTTGCTTTAAAAATGAAAGAGATAACAGAGGGAGGATGGATGACGTGCAGACTGGCTTGGTAAGGGATCTTTTGGATCCTCCTTCTGGTCTACCTTCTGGTGTGACTTTAAGCCTGTTTGTTAGTTGATTCCCTGTGGGTGGCTTCCTTATATGTGAAAGAAAGATGGTGGTTCCTAACCAGAATGGCCCCCAGAATCTTCAGTTAAGTGTGGTACTTTGTGGAAGAACTCTTAATCTTCTGGTTCAGAGCTGCTGTGTCAAGGGGGGGGGGAGAGTAATGCTGGGGTTTCGGTACATGTTCCCTGCAGTGCTTCCAGAACCTTCCCAAGGGAATCACATTCAGGATGCAGGCAACACTATTCTCCAAGCTGGCAGTCAGAGAGCCCAAAGGACTCTGTCAGGGAGAGCCCAAATTCCTAGGCAGAATTTCAAGGGCCCTGATGCTTCTCAGAACAGAGCCACCGCACAGGATGCTCTGGTTAATGCCAGTCATGCCAGTGTGATTGCTGCCAGCATACCTTCTCACTCTCCCAAGTGCTGTACTTTAGCATCCAGGATCTCCTCACCCCTAGTCCACCAGTGCAGCCTCCTGGCACCCTCTTGGGAGGGCCCCTGCGAGGGAGCCCAATGAAGTCCTGACAGTGCTTAGCACTGCTCCCGAGTAACCTATCTGTCTTTGTCATTCCAGGTGCATAGCGTAATGTCCATGTTGTTCTACACTCTGATCACAGCTTTTTTGATCGGCGTACAGGCAGAACCATACACAGATAGCAATGTCCCAGAAGGAGACTCCGTTCCCCAAGCCCACTGGACTAAACTTCAGCATTCCCTTGACACAGCCCTCCGCAGAGCCCGCAGCGCCCCTGCTGCATCAATAGCTGCCCGTGTGACAGGGCAGACCCGAAACATCACTGTGGACCCCAGACTGTTTAAGAAACGGAGACTCCGTTCACCCCGTGTGCTGTTTAGCACCCAGCCCCCACCCACCTCTTCGGACACTCTGGATCTAGACTTCCAGGCCCATGGTACGATCTCCTTCAACAGGACTCACAGGAGCAAGCGCTCATCCTCTCACCCAGTCTTCCACATGGGGGAGTTCTCAGTGTGTGACAGTGTCAGTGTGTGGGTTGGGGATAAGACCACAGCCACGGACATCAAAGGCAAGGAGGTGACAGTGCTGGGAGAGGTGAACATTAACAACAGTGTATTCAAACAGTACTTCTTTGAGACCAAGTGCCGAGCCCCCAATCCTGTTGAGAGTGGATGCCGGGGCATTGACTCCAAGCACTGGAACTCATACTGCACCACAACCCACACCTTTGTCAAAGCGTTGACGACAGACGACAAGCAGGCTGCCTGGAGGTTCATCCGGATAGACACAGCCTGTGTGTGTGTGCTCAGCAGGAAGGCTGCAAGAAGAGGTTGACCTGCCTGCAGCCCCTTCCCCACCTGCCCCCTCCACACCCTCCTGGGCCCCTCCCTACCTCAGCCTGTAAATTATTTTAAATTATAAGGACTGCATGGTAATTTATCGTTTATACAATTTTAAAAGTCATTATTTATTAAATTTTCAAAGCATCCTGTGTGCCCGCACTTGAGTTCTTTTTCTCAGTAAGAACACCCACAAGTTTTGGGAGAGTGCAGAATGAACGGTCCCCAGCCTCTCCTGGCTCCCACCCATTTGTAACCCTTATTCCCAGCCAGCACTGCTCCAGGGCAGGTTAACTGGTTTCAGATACTACCCTGTGTGCAGCATGATTAGCAAGGGAAGTTGGCCTGCAGGCTCTGGTCTACATTCCAGAGCCAAGTGTACCAAATCCTGGGATTATCTGCTGCACAGCATGGACCCATGAGCCTTGATTGCCTTACTTGGGGAGCTTGAGGAGGGAGGGTAGTTGAGATTGGTCAGAAAGCAGATTGCTGTGTACACAGGCGGCCTCCCATCTCTGAGAGACACAGGCTGGTCTTCGGAGGATACTGGGAACTCCCCGTGTGGGTAAGTGGAGGCCTCTCCGAAGGCCTTCTGACTGCTTACTGTCAGATGGGCAGTCTGAAGGAGCTGTAACAAAATCATCTCCTGAGGCCTGTCATGGCATATCTGATTTCATGTTAAGATTACCTTAACAATGATGGCTGCCTCTCCATTATTCCCCTGTGGCTTCCTGTAGAAAGGCATCCCTACCCCAAGAAAACAGTAAGGCTTCCAAACTTCTTGCCACCCACAAACAGCTCTAGCAGCAACTGTCAGTGGCCTAGTACCCCAGCATCTGCTTCCAACTAGAAAGTCAGTAACCAGTCAGAAGTGAACTTTTGAAAACTTTTTATTCTTCCTGAGACGTTTTCCACAAGTGACCAGAACTAGCTGGGACCATTAAGACCTGTAGAGACGAGGGTTGCTATAGAACAGATAAAGACAAACATAGTAAGACTAACACAAATAAGCCCAGGAAGATGGAGGGGAGAGGGGCCAAGTCAGGTGGGCACAGCTGCTTTCCTTTCCTCTAAATAGGAAAGGAAACAGACAGAATGTACTCATGACCACTGTCTTAAGAGCAGCAAAGGTAACAGAGAGACTGCAGAATCCTCCACAGAGCAGGATGTAGTCACCATCCCCTTCATCTTGTTTTTTTTGTTGTTGTGGTTGCTTCCCTCAAGCCTCAATTTTGTCCCTAGAAAACATCACACAGAGAAATTTTTGGCCATACCTCTCCTCCAAAGATGATAACGCCTACTCTGGCTTTTAAAAATTAATTCCAAGTGTCCTTTGGCTAAAAAACGAACATGTTGCATGCATTTCCTCTGCAACCATCACTGTCCTGCCCCACCCCCACCCTCATTCAAGGAGAGCTTTGGAATGAGAACATTTGATTAGGGTAAGAGTGTGATGAAATAGGCTGGTCTTTCCTATCACAGCTACTGCAATTGGAATAAAGATTTAAGTTCAAGAAACACTAACCAGAACATTCCGTGCTGAGATGCTTTGTCAGATAAAGGGAGTCCTCCCACTAGCCGGTGTCTGTGGGTTTTGCAGGGTTCCTATTCCATGGCCTCAGAAGTCCCAGGCCCCTCTTGTGAAGAGATAGGTTCTAAAGGTCTTTCTCCTAGGGGCACACAGAGCTGCTAAGTCCTGGATGTGAAGACAGTGCTGGCGAGGGAGACATTCTGGAAGCTTTTAGGCAGAGCAGCTGTGCCTCTGAGTGGCTACACCAGTAAAGCCACTTGTAGAGAGCCATGCCCCAGTACTGTCAGACTCTTTGGGATATCTGAAAAACGCCGTTGGCTCCCTGGCCTGCTAACAGGGCTAACGTGTCACCTGAATCTCTAATGGAGACCCATTGAGGGCACCCAATTTCCAGGAAAGAAGTTCTACAGTTACTGGTAGAAACAGCCTCCCTGCCACCACAGCACCATTGCTCCCCCAAAGGCAAACTGTGCTCTCGGTGAACACTGCAGTCACAATGTGGAAGCCAGTGTTTTCACACAGCACAAGGAGCTATCAGTTTGGCTGGTCAGAGTGTAAGCAGTCCAAACCCACCTCAGGCCAGGGCCTTTCCACAGCTTGAACTCTTCCCCTGTGTGGGGGGAAGTTCCAGCTAGCAGTCTATCTTGGCTTCCCCGAGAGGTCACTGCACGGCCAGGGTCCCAACCCCTTGAGCATAAGGAAAAGGCAGCTCCAAATATTCCATTGTGTTCATAGAGAAGCCCATTCCATGCTTTTTCATCCGTTTCTTCCTAAGATTTTTCTACCTTGGTTTCCCTCTTCTCTTTGGCACCTTCTTTCATCTGAAGACATCCTCCAACCTGTCACAGAAAACTAGCACTAACCCACTGTCTCCTCTGCTCGCCCAGTCCACCCTCTCTCTCCAAGATCCTTTTTTTTTTTGCCACCTCTCCTGGTTCCAGGAGCAGACCGACAGCACTGGTGTTCTGATTATGGTTAGAGCCCCCGTTTGTCCCTTGGACTTCCCCACCGCTAGTCAGACCATGAGCTTCTCCCACTCCTAACAGAAGGCAGAGATAGTCACGGGTCTTCAGCACCACCAAATGGCTAGGCCAGTTCCTGTGGACCACAGGCGTGTGCCCAAAATTTTAAGCCCTGTGGGGGACACCTGCCTCAGACCTGGAGTTGAGGATAGAGGGCAGGTCCTGCCACATCTGGGATGCCTGGCCTATATGCTGGTGAGAAAAAAATAAACAAGAAAAGAAGAACCAAGGGGAAGCCCAGGTTATCTGGAACACAGAGACCTGTCCTCAGTGTTGACCTCATGGTCTTCCTACTAAAGGCAGGAACAGAACAGTTGCAGGCACTGGGCCACACAGAGCCAAAGTCATCAGCTGCCCATGGTGGAGAGGAAGCAGCCCTCTGTAATGGGACAAGTTCGGGGATGCTGACAGCAGAGCTGAGTCCTGAGGCTGGCTCTCTCAGTCCTCTCTGCAAATGCTGGCAAAGCACAGCTCCTTTTACACTGGGCGGCTGTGAAAATAATCGCAGGATTGTGAGCATGAAGTAAAGCCATGAAACCGGTTAAGTCCTGGGCAAGGGTCAGAAGCCACAGCTATGAGCAACCCTGTGCTGACTTAAGAAAGGAACAGCCATGCTAGGGCTCACTGGATGTTTGTTTACTGGTGCATTACAGACGGGATAGAGAAGCCCTCTTCTCAGTGGGCATCATGGAATACAGATGTGTACAGCTGTGCCCAGAAGGGGAGGAGCAGAATGGCAGTGCCCTGGGCAGATCCTGCCTGAACCTGGGTTCATGGGGATCATGTAGGTTCCAGAAGTTCCAGAGTAGTGATGAAGAAACAGACTTGGACATCACATGGAGAGCTTGGACTGGGTTATCTTAAGCAAGGTTCTTTTGTCAAATGTACTGAGTGTGTGGGGGGGGGCGTGTATTTTAGCATACATGCCATGTAACATGTATGGAGGGCAGAAGACAACCTCATGGAGGGGTTCTCACAGGAATCAAACTCAGGTTGCCAAGCTTGCAAGCTGAGCCGTCTTGTCAGCCTTTCCACACAGTTCTTAACAACCATCTAGGAGTTAAGTTCTCAGAAAGTCTAGCAATAACTAAGATTATATGTGTGTGTGTGTACATATATGTGTACATGTATATATGTGTATGTATGTACCTAGCATTTAAGAAATATGTAACAAAATTCTAGTTTTGAAAACTAGAGTCAATTGCACACTAGAAGGCCCTTAGAATGTGGTGGGATGGTTTTCCATGAGGCGAGTAAGCTCATTGGCTACTAGTGTTGTTATAACTATCCGATCGGTTCCTTCCGACTAGTAATAGCGAGTGTACTAATGTGCCTATTAGCACCTACTGAGACCTTACTCACTGTCTACCAGGCACAGGGCTCAACACCTTGTACGGATTAGTTATGAGCTAGCCTCCAGGCTCTGAAGCTAATATAACCACCTGATGAAGCCAGGAAGGCTTGCATGCAGCTCTGCCTTCTCTGGGATGTTTACTCCTCAAGTTTGGCACATTTATCAACCGCTGGCTCTGAGAATTTCCACGTGTCAAGCATGTGGAGTGTGTTTTGCTGCATTTCACTTGGATTGGTGAATAAAAATGCTCTGACCTCTCCAGAGTTCTTCTGGGTTTGCGGAGGAGGCTCAGGGGGCCCAGGGGCCAAAGTTGGCCAGAATTAACCACAGCAATGAACTGAGGAGATTCCTCTAACCCAGGCCTGCTTCCTGGTGAGGGGTGCATTCCAGCTATGTCTCTTCCACATCACGGCCCAATCTTCCAGACAGCAGGCAAGTGTCTGCTTAAGCAGGATCTCAGGGCAGGTAAGGCATAACTTAGTTCTTGCCTTTTTCTTCACAGCCACCAGTCCTAGCATGTCTCCTCTCCCTGCACACCCCCTATGTCATCAATAAATGGAATACTACTCCAAGTGACATTTCCTGGGTACACAGCATGGGAGACAACTGAATGGATTTCAGACGGAGATGTTATGAGGATTGTGACCAGAGTGTCACAGCCCAAGCCTGGCCTCACCACTAGCTTGGTTGAATGGTGCTGGCAAGCTCCTTATCGCTCTAAATGTCACTTCTCTTAATGCAAAACAAGGGTGGTAATGGAAATTCTGTTGCTATCTTATAAAGTCCTTAGTACAGCAGCAATTTTGCATATAACACAGATAATACATGTACATATGTAAATACAATATGTAAAGACATATTCATACATAAAACTGTATGTGTAAATATGTGAGTCTGCATGCATGTATAAATAACTCTTGAGAGCTAAGAAGAAGCCAGAAAGTATATGTTCTACCCTCCCATACCTCTGCAAACTTACTTAAAAACACAGAGTAACACATGGATCAGTCAAATATCCATTCCAAATGATGAGCTCAGTCCTAAGAGGCAATGGTGTGGAAGAGATAAGCCTGGGAGATGTCTCTGAGGAAAATCTATTGGTCTGTGTTTGGAAAATGAAGTTGAGGGCAATGGTCTCCTGGGCTAGGACTTGGTTCAGAATGAAAAAAAAAAAAGCAAAACCCAGCCTAGAAACAGCCAACCCTGGATAGGCAAGAAGGAGCTATCTATTCTTATGCCTCCTTCTTAGTTACACCAGGCAAAGGAACCGGCTCCCCATGGAAATACAGACCTTGAAAAATTTTAAGAAATAACCTGAAAGCCTGTGGCTGGACACAGTGGATGTCCCTGGGAAGTTTCCACAGAATCTTATCTGTGGTCAGATCCAATACCAAAGAGATGGTCAAGTTTCCTAGAGACAGGGCCTCCTGTGGCTGTCAGCTGGTTCTCCTCCATCCTCAGAATGAAAGAAAGAAAACAAAGGCTCTCAGAGTAGGAGCCACACACCTCGGGCTCCCGGACAGACATACGTTGGAGGCTCACTCTGCACCCGGGCTGACATTTGGTGCCACAGCGAAGCAGTCTCCGGCCTGGCGGCCTCTCCCCACTTTATCTCTCCCTCACCACTCCTTTCACTTTGACATAATGAAAGTGCAGCTTGCACACTGCCTCAAGATTGCATATGATAATTGGAGACATGTGTCCGAGCTGGCAGCCCTTCAAAGGGTTTTGGAACTCTGACTTGGGCTGTCCTCTGATTGCAATAGCAATTCCCCGAGCTAGCTCTCCAGCTTCACATTCCTGCAGCTGCACCTTAGCATTAACTCTTGCCAGTTGGAGGCTGCTGTGCACTGATCCAGCTCCTGAAGCCTCGAGGTGGCTGGCCATTCTGTCTCTCCAAGTACAAAGCGCACCTCTGGATTTGGCGCCTGGGCACTGACTTTCCAGACAGCCGTCATGGGAGCCAGCAGGTTCGTTGGCCCTTTTGCAGAAATCACACATTAGCAGGTCAGCTCTCATGATGAGTTCTTTGGACACCGCCTGAACTCTCGGGGGATGTGGTGCTGGATCTGCTGTGACCCAGCAGGGTATTTTGTTTTGCTTTGATTTGTGCTACAGAAAACACCCAAGCATACTTATTACACCAAGAGATTCCTGGGGGAGATGCAGAATCAAAGGTGACTCTCTATGATCATAAACTCAGGATATATGACTAGTGGGATTTCTGGGGGACCCCATTCAGTTCAACAAAGAATGAGTACATATCTTGGAGCTCTGAGATGTCTGGGTAGGTCTGGAACAGATGAAGGAGGAAGATGGGCCCCTGTCTTTTACAGTCTCAGAGAAGGCTGACTGGAGAATTCAAACCCCTTTTAGAGTCTAGATATACCTGCATACCACATAACCATATACCCACAGCTCGTGGAGACAGCTTCAAGTATTTCTCTCCCTTCTGACCTGCTCTCACTCCCAACCCTACTGAGGTTCAGTCCCTCAACCAACCCTGACTGATCCTTGACCTTGCCTCGGGTTCTCTGAGATGTACTTCTCAAGATTTTATGCTCGCCAAAAGCACCCAGAGGTCTAATGTGTTAAGTGGGGACTGGGAGTTGAGCTTCTACATCCTAAACACTCCAGATGATGCCAGGGCTGTTGTTCTAGAGCCCATACTTTGAATAACCAGGCTTGGGACCCCAGCTGGCCTCCCAGTGGGCTGGTCCTCAGTTGCCACCTAGGAACTTGGGTGAGGTTCATTTTCCTTGGTTCTCAGAGTCTAAGTTGGACCTAGGTAGCAGTCCTGGGAATCTCATCTTAGATCTCCTGGCCCATGTCCTCCAAGGTCAGCTCTGTTGTCCTTCCTGGAAAGATAGCAATCAGAAAGGGGCCTGTCTGACCAATACTATACCAGGAAGAATGTAGTGGTAAGAGTGACAACCAACTTTCCCCAAAGTAGGAACTCATGACAAAGAGAAACTGGAGGTAGAAGCAGGCTGTAGGGAACAGCGTGGGTCGGAAGAAACAACCTGCTGCATAGCACCAAACACGGTGTACTTGAAGGGAACAAAAGACTTGGCCACAAACAGAATGTCACCGTGGAAACATGGTGCGGGCTCTCTATCTTCACACGATTCTGAACAAGTCCCTCTCTTCAGTTTATCTTGGAGATAATGGGTGATGAGATGTCACCCTTTCCAGATCACTGTTGAACCATCCATCCTACAGCTTCCCAGAGGGATTGTTTGCCCTGAGCCCGGGAAAGTTTATGTAACTTTTTCTACAGACATCAGTAATAGTGGTAAAAATGAAAAAAGCCACATTTCCATCTGTGAAACAAGTAGTTTCCAGTGCTCTGAAAAAGCCTGTCCTCTGAAGCTGTAAGCAGAAGAATTCCATAGCCAGGCCATATCTAGAGTCACTTGGAACTTTCAGAAGCCCCACACCAGGCCTCCTGATGGCCATATGTGGTGTTTCCACTTCAGGCTCTTCCCTCAAAGGGCAATATACAGTTTATTTACAGTCAGTCATATTTGAAGAATGACATTTAAAAATAACCCTTTTCTCTTTAGTTGGCTCCTTTCTGGTTTCATAATAGTCCCTGCTATAATCACAATCTTTCTTTGATCCAGTACATAAAAATATCACTATTTTGGGTAAGAGATCATGGACACAATAAAAATGAGCCTTATGACTACCCTAAGAGGAGATTTGCTGAAAAAAAAAAATACTGCAAAGAATTCAAACCACCCAAAGTTTATCAGACCAGATGGTCAGTGAGTACTCGGCATTAATAGTTTCTCATAACATTAGAATCAACATAAACACGCCTATGTGTGCCAGAAGTCGTGCATTAAAATCATCCAGAATCTCTGTGGTTTACATGCAGGTAAATGGTGCCATGGACTGTAAGCCTCAGGTAAATATACATTTCTGGGAAAATGTGTTGTTTCAGAGACTGGAGTTTCACTGCCGTTGCTGCTGTTGTTTTAAATTTTACAAAGTGGTTCTACCCAGAGCAAGAGCCAGAGGACAAAAATGTGGGTAAAAGTCCCTCCCAGTCACTTACACCAGCAGTCTTGGAGTCAGCACAGACAAGCAGGCCAGCTGGAAAAGCCATGAGCTTGCCGCTAATCTTCTTCTGGGCTTACCTTCACTTGGGTCATCTTCCTGACTTTGCTCCACGTGTTCCAGGAAGCCTTCCCTCCATGTCTTGTTAGCCAGGATTGTGCTGAGCAATCGCAGGCATGAGATTCATGGAAGGAAAGAGTGATGAAAGAACAGACAGCCTTGAGCAAGAGGGCCCAACATACATCAAAGGACTTGGATGACTCGTGAAAACAGAAAGTGAAACCCCATTCATTGAGAGATTTAGTAGACATCCACTTTAATCGTGGCTTTATTGGGTTGTGGTTTATATTGGGTGAGTCACAAAAGTGTTTTTCCTTTTTTTTTCAAGTGGAATAAGTTTTTCAGTTACTTTTATCATTGTGTAAGGCTTAGTCCTACTTGAAGCAATAAAGATGTGTTTAAAACGGAATAACCAGAACCCAGAGAAATAAGAAAGTTAAAAACAACAACAAAATGACTTACCATAATAGGAACTGTGGGATGAATCTGGGAATTGCTTTCTTTTCATAAAGACACTGCATAGTTCACTGTGCACCATGACAAGTGGTGCCACGTTCTAGGGACACACTTAACCCCTCTGCTCAACATACCCAATAACCCTCATGCTGACTTCTTCCTCCCTCATTTACTAGAAAAATACCCTACTCCTTCAGACTACCAATCCAAATGCTGCTTATTTTTTTTCTTGATGGATGTGTATGTATTTTAGTGACGATGGAACAAATGAGTCAGGAAGGTCAGGACAATAGAGTATAGAAGCAGAACTCCAGTAGACCAGTCCAGAGGCCTCTGCTTGGTTGTCTAAGTTTTGTTTCTTCACCTGTCATATCGGAGATCCTTTGATTAACAGTTTAAGTGTCAGTTCTGTAAAGTGTTCATCCTAGTGCTAGTTGTCAATATTACCTGTCACTTACATAGGAGGTGACTCAACAGTTTTCTTGTAGTGCAGTGGCATGGAAGGGGCAGAGGTATGAGGTCATTAGAGAAGAAATAGAACTCTTCAAAGTTCTTGCCCCTAGGAAGGGAGGCAAAAGGGATGAAAAAATATGAAGTGCTGAGCAAAAGGACCATTCCTGGTCCACTGTTGGACAGCTTGTATCAAGTGAGCTTCAGATCACCTTGAACTAAAGATCCTCTCCAACCTCTCTACCCATTCATTCACTGCTGTCCCAGGAGTACTCTTTGGACAATGCAGGAGTTGACTTATGCTCTTGTCAATATAACATATCTTTGAAAATAGCTATACGTCTCCCATATAAGTCTTTATTTCCTAGACTAAACAGGTCCTTCAGTCTCCTGTATGATGGTTTCCAGACGGTTTGTTATCCTGACCAGCCCTCTCTGGGCAAACTCTAATTTGTTCCTTTAAAATGTGGTAAATGTTGTGTCCAGAAGGAAACACAATACTCTAGCTGCACTACAACAGGACTATTAACTCATTTGAACCACATAGCATACCTATTTCCATCAACACAGACTGATAATACACAGACTTTCCAAGTTGCAACATCACACTAGATTTCCACCTTTGAGTTTATGGTATATTATAATGCCCTTGATTTTGTTTTTCGTTCTTACTATTATAGCCAGGACTCTTCCATCTTGCATTTTTTTCCATGATTGTTTGACCTTAACAAAGTCATCTGGCTTACTAAATAGTGAGATAGAAGATCTGTGTGGCCAGGAAATCTATCTGACTCACTGTAATATTCCAGAGTCTAGCACAGTGCTGGCAGATTGCTGTATTTTCTACTAAGTGCTTCCCCCACCACGATGCAAGCTTTAAGAATGAGGACACTAAGAAAGTGCAAAGCAAAAGCTCTGTTCTTAATCCAAAGTAAAGTATAAGCTACCAAACCTTACAGTGGCAACCCTGGAGGAGAACAGTTTAGTAGAACTTTTAGGAACTCATCCAGACAAACCCACCTGATGGCCAAATCAGTAGGGAAGAAGCAGAAATGAAATAAAAGGCACTGTTCAAATTGAGGGGTAGGGAAAAATGCCCAGCCCCAGTTTTCATTTCTTTGCTTCTTCCCCACATCAAGACAACTTCTTTCTCTTCTGGTTATCCTGAAGGAGAGGAGGAACCTCTGGGGTCTCTCCACAGGTTAGAACCTAGGATAAATAAAGGGTATTCAACAACATGGGTAGTCACTGGCCTGCTGTCTTTCTGAATCTTGATCTGGTAATCTAATACATTGATTGTTTCTCTCAACTACCAGAGAAGTACCAATCCAGGCAGTATGAGACTGGCCTGAAGCTAACATCAATGTATGTGACTATAGCCCAAAGTAGTCACTACAAGTTCATTTTGACTCTACACCAGTGTATGTGACCATGACCCAAAGCAGTCACTACAAGTTCATTTTGACTGTGTACCAAGTCCCTTACCTTATTGGCTTTCCTGCCAATGTCTGAACCATGGCTTCCTTTCACAGCCTTCTGAACTTTGTGTTCACTGAAGTTGTACTTCAGATCTTTTGTTCATTCCTTTGTTCATTAAAGCCAGGGACCATGTAGAAGTTAAGAATACATCTGTAAGAGAAAAATCAAATATGGAACTTATAGTCTAGAGATGGATAAAAATAATCCAGAAATGAAAGTGTGGCCATGATGGACACTAGAAATAGGCATCCTTAAGGCCCTAAGCATGGCAATGTTGGATTCTGAACTTGCTAGGGAAGGAAAATTAATGTGAAATGAGAGATAAGTGGAATTAGTTGTATAAGGATGGGAGTGATGGAGCTTCCAAGCAAACACCATGGTTTCATGTAAAGGGCCTGATGGGGAGGGAGTTCAGCACATAGCAGAAGCAGCAAAGAGGCTGGTCTAGCTAGACCATCAAACACAGTGGAAGCCTGATAGAAGATGAGAATGTGGAAGACAGTCACCAATATAGCCAGTGTTCTTTAAGCCTAACTATCCAATCATTTTTAATGTAGCTTCTCTGCCCTGCTTGCAAGCATTTCATAAACTATGCTGACAATACCTTGAGAAGACCAAATACTCCATGTGTCGATCATGGACCTGATAGAACCATGGCAGACTTGGGGATAGTCTTCCTTTTAAAAGAAAAGAGAGGGTTCTTGATTGTTTTATTTTTTAACAGGAAATGCTTAAGCATCCATGAAAGCATAAGGAAGAAGACAGGAGAAGTTTTAAGTGCTAGAGACGATTAAAGTGGATGGAAAAAACCAGTCCCCAGTGAGGTAACTAGGCACTACTTCACCTCTTTCTCTGAACGGTTCTACTTAATCCCTAAGGATCCCATCACTCAACAGCACTTTGCGTGTGTCAGTGTTCTTCCTTATTAGAAAGAATTGTCAACAGGTGACCACAGGACATGATGCCTCTTTCCTTTCATTCCACGATCACTGAACACTGTTTACAAACCGAGTAGTGTCATCCTCTATTATTGGTCATTCATTTAATCACCTGTTCTTTTAACGAGGGAATTGAGTTTCTACTACATACTGCACCGAGTGGATAAAAACATTAGTAATACAGAATTTTGACTTCTGGGCTCATGGGCCAGCTAGAAAACCATCATGAAAATGATAACCTAGGCAAGAAAAACTTATTCTGTATATATAAGCACAGAGTTCCAGGCAGGCATGTTGGACCTGAAGGGCAAACTATGAGAAGCAAACTATTGCTCATGGCAGGCCATGTCTAGCAGGGGAGGCATCATTTGCAGAGACATAGATATGCAGGAAAACATAGAGAAATGGGCAACTGGGAAAAAAAGGAGTTGGCTAATTAACTGAACGTTTTTTTTTTCAAGACAGGGTTTCTCTGTGTAGCTTTGGAGCCTATCCTGGCATTTGCTCTGGAGACCAAGTTGGCCTCGAACTCAGAGATCTGCCTGCCTCTGCCTCCCCAGTGCTGGAATTAAAGGCGTGCGCCACCAACGCCTGGCCTAACTGAACAATTTTTAAATGGAGAAATGCATATGACCATTAAATACATTAAACATGCTCAATATCATCCATGATCATGGAAACAAAAAAAAATATTGTATCAGAATGACTGCCATCAAGAAAGCAAAACTCAACAAATGTTAGTAAAGACACAGGCAAAAGGCTGTCTTACATACTGTTGGGGTGAATATAGTCCATCCGATTTGGAAATCAATGTGGATGTTCATCAGAAAAACTACGATCCAGCTATACCACTTTTGGCTATCTACCCCCAACAATCAAAGTCAGCTTACTAAGGAGATAATTGCATGCTCGAGTCTATTACGAGACTATTTGTAATAGCCACGTCATCTAGTCAGCCTGGGTACCACCAACAGATGAACAGATAAAGGAGATGTGGGCTGTACACACAGGGAGTCATAGCCAGAAAGAATGAGATTGCGTTCTCTGTAGGGAAATGGATAGAGCTAGAGATCACCCTGCTAAGCATATAAGCCATGCTCACAAAAAGCATATACCACAGGTGGAATTGGCCCTGGGGCAGAGGGCATGAAAGGAAAAGGATTATTAGGGTGTGGAACAAGGAAAGAGCTGTGTGGAAGCATGATAAGAAATGTAATGGGGGAAATTCTGAAGTGTACTGCGTGCATTGTGGAATTATGGTGAAATCTCTTCTTTCATAAACCTTTGTTTGTTATTGTTGTTTAAGGAATGAAAAAAGAAGGTGGATGGCCAAGGGAGACTACAGGGCTAATGGAGATTAACCAGGACCCCTGGGAGGAGGAGGCTATGTAGGCCTGCTTACAACCCCCCCCCCCCCCCCCCGGCCCCCAGCTCCCCAACGCTCTGCTGATTCATCCGCATTCCTTTCCTGGCCCACAGCTTGTGTTAGGGTCTGGGTGGAGCTGTTATGGAATACAATGACAGGCGGAGACTTCTACACATTCACACCCAAAGTCTTGTCCTCAGAAGTTCTATTATGTTTCTCCATGGGAAGGCTGTCTGAGGAGTCCTCAGCCCAGGGCACCCCTATCCTGCTCAAAGCCAAAATAACAAGAAGGACAACACAGGGACTCTCCCTTCTATGCATGCTTATCAGCCTGTCAGATCTAGCCCAGGTCCCACCTACAGTGCCTCAGCCTAATGTGAACACCTTTGCCTGGACCACAAGCAGTCTCTAGGCTTCCTACATGACCTGCCCTGCCTGCCTCCCCAACCCACAGGCTCCTACCACATCCAATCTCTGTACCCAGACACATCAAACCCCATGCTTCAGACTTGGACCAGAGCCCACATCTTCTACATCTGACTTTATTCCAAGACCCCTCTGTCCACCTGACTTTATTCCACCTAAACCATTTCCAGCTTCTAGACCCAGCCTGCCTACACATCCTCTCTTGGGTTCTAACCTGCTCTGTCCATATCAGAAACTGAACTAATGTGCCCAGATCTCATTGCAAACAATATAAACAACATGAAAGATCAAGCCTGCATCTCTCCTCCGAAACCTTCCAGTCTTGTAAAAATGTTTGCCAATCAGAATTACCTAGATGGAACCCAGGACACAGGATATAAAAGAAAAATCATAAACTTTGCCCCAAATTTTAAGGAGTTTAGAGAAGACACAAAGAAACAGATGAAATAAAATCAAGGAAAAAGAACTTAAGAAGAATAAGCAGAATCCTGCTGGTCTGGCTCCAGAGTGCTAGCAACTAGCCCTAACCCCTATTGGGGGTTAGGGCTAGCTGGCCTAGCTCCGGAGAGGTAGCAACTATCCCTAATTCATCCTTTATTGAGTGGATACCTTTTGTCCCCCAATGGGAACATTGTCTGAGAGTCCCCCAAGGGCATAAAAGTCTATGCAAAAATTGGTTCAGGAAACCCAGGAAACTGTGGTACCTATGAATCGAGACTTTGCATTGTACTTTTGGAAGCCTCATTCAAGTTATTCTGAGCACACGATAATCAACTGGCTCAAATGTAAATATTGAGAAAAATAAAAAATGCCCTGGGGGGTAGGGAAAGTGCTTCAGTCCATTGCGGCTGAAAATGCCTGCAGCTGTGAAAGACTAAAGTTCATTCTTAAAAGTGTCTCTGAGTTTTCTTTCCACAGACCCACATGAACCCATCCAAGACCGCATGAATGATGCCCAAGAAAACACAAACACAAGCTGATGGGAAATGACAAAGACAATGAAAATGAAATCTTGTAAACAAATGGAAACATTGAAGAGATTCAAACAGAAATGAAGATGGAACTGAAAAAGCCAATAACCAAGCTAGAAAACTCAAAAGGAAAGCCTTCCAAGTAGAATGAACCAAGTAGAAGACAGAATATCAGGACTTGGAGATAAAATAGATAATATAGACCAAATAAGCAAGGAACATTAAAAAAAAAAAGTTGCATAGGCTCCAAAGCTACACAGACAAACCCTGTCTCGGAGGAAAAAAAAAAAAAGTTAAACACAGGAAAGTAACATACAGTAAATGTAGGACACAGTAAAAAGTCCAAATCTTCAAGTTATAGGCATAGATGAAGGAGAAGAATCCTAAGCAAATGGCATAGATCAGACTTTAAAGAGATCATAGAAGAAAACTTTGCCAAACTAAGGAAAAGTATATACATATAGATACAAGAAGCACACAGAACATCAAATAGAAAAGACCAGAAAGGAAATTCCCCACAGCAAATCCTAGTTAAAATATTACATATACAGAACTAAGAAAGTGTATTGAAAATTGCAAAAAAAAAAAAAAAAAAAACACAAATCACATATAAGGAAAAACCCATTAGAATAGCATCTGGCTTCTAATGGAAACTTTGAAAACCAGAAGAGCCTGGAGCAATGTATTCCAGTGTCTAAGGCAAAAGACCATGATAGACAATTTGAATTAATATACCCAGCAAAACTATCTGCCATCATTGAAGAAGAAAGGAATTTTTTCCAGAATATAAATAGTGTTTAAAAAAAGTTTATATCCAACAAACTAAACCTAAAGAAAATATAAGAAGCATTGTTTCAGGCTGAAGAGAAAAGTGAGCACACCCAAGAGACTGTGGAAAGAAGCAGAAAGCCATAATTACTAAAACACAAAGTATCACTGAGAATGTAACACCAGAAATCAACAACACAATGACCACAACACACAAATTTCAATAGTAAATTTAAATATTAGTGGTCTCAACTCTCCAATCAAATGACAAAGGCTGACTGAATGGACCAAGAAACAAAATCCTTCTATTTGTTGTCTACACTAAACACAGCTTTAAAGACAGGCAAGGCTTTAGAGTAAAAGGATGGAGAAAAAAAATCCCAATCAGTGGGACCAGGAAGCAAGCAAGCATCCAATTAAAACTAGTAAGAGATAAAGAGGAGCATTTCATTGTAATCAAGGTATCTTAAAGACATATGCATCAGATGCTGCTGCACCCAATTTTATAAAATTGTACTACTGTATTTAAAGACACAGATTAACACCAACCCATTAATAATGGAGATTTCAGTACTCCACTTTCTCCAACAGAATGCTCACCTGGACACAAACTAAACAGCAGAGTTAAGTGGCATTGTGTATCAAGTGGGCTTAACATATATGTACAGAATATTCCACCCAAACACCAAAGAATACATATTTTACTCACAAGCTTCTCCAAAATAGACCACATCCTAGTACATAAAACTAATCTTTACAAATTCAAAAAGATTGAAATAACTCCACATATCCTATCTGACCACAATGCAATAAAACTTGAAATTCATCACAAACGAATCTCTACTAAACATAAAAACTCATGGAGATTAAACAACTCATTATTGAATGATGAATGGGTCAGAGGATGAATCAAAAAATAAATAAAAATTTTCCTGGAATTAAATGAAAATTAAAAACAACACAACAAAACCTCTGGGTCACTTTGAAAGCAGTCCTATGAGGAAAATTTATAATTCTAAGTGCCTACATTAACAAATGAGAAATAACACAAACAAATGGCTTAATGATACAACTCAAAAAGTTGGAAAAACAAGAACAAACTAAATCCAAACTCAGGCAATGTCAAGAAATAATAAAAATCAGAGCAGAAAATAATGAAATAGATACAAAGAAAACAATAGGAACAGTCAAAAAATCTAAGAGCTAGTTCTCTGAAAAAATAAACAAGATTGATAGACCCTTGGCCCAATCGACCAAGTAAGGAGGGACCCAAATCAACAGAAACAAACAGGGAACCAGTAAAACAGACACCAAAGAAATTCAGAATATTATAAGAGAATACTTTAAAAACCTATACTTAAGTTGGGAAAACCTTCCAAAAAAAAAAAAAGAAGAAAGAAAGAAAGAATTTCAGACTAACCACTAAACTAAGAGGAGGTTAACAACCTAAATAAGGAGGCTGAAATAGAAACAAAAAGCCTTCCAGCTTTAAAAAAAAGTGTGTGGAGTGAGGGAGACATGGTTGTATACACCTTTAATCCCAGCACTTGGGAGGCAAGGGCACGCAGATCTCTGTGTTTGAGGCCCACCTGATTTACAGAGCAAGTACCAGGACAGCCACAGCTACACAGAAAAACCCTGTCTTTCGGGGGAGGGGGGTGGACAGATGGATCCACAGCAGGATTCTACCAGACTTTCAAGAAGATCTATACTTTCTGCACTCAGATGACCTAGTGAGCAGACATGTCCTGGATATGCAGAGTCGGTGGACCTGAACTTGCCATGGAAATGCTCTGCGAGCAACTGCATCATTGGTGCCAGAGACCATGCATCCATCCTGATGGCCGAGTTGACAGGTACACAGGCCAGTTTAATGGCCAGCTTAAACCCTATGCCATCTGCAGGACCATCGGCAGGATGGGTGAGTCAGATGTTTCTATTCTCCGACTAGCTGTAGCTGATGGAATTGTCTTAAAGAACTTTTGACCAGAAGAAATGGGGAAATATTTGTCATAAATAAAAGAAGGAAGAAGAAGAAGAAGAAGAAGAAGAAGAAGAAGAAGAAGAAGAAGAAGAAGAAGAAGAAGAAGAAGAAGAAGTTCTATAGATAATCATTCTCAAACTATTCAGAAAGAGTGAGTACATACTACCCAGGAGTAAGTTAAAGGGGGCCATTGCTGGGATGGGGAGGGGGAAACAATTGCAGAGAACAGGTGATCTGATGGAGAAAATGGGAAAAATAGAAGGACTCTAATTAGGGAAGGAGGAGGAGATAACTACAGAAGGAGACAGGAGGGTAAAATATCAGTATGCCTAGAAAAGTCACAAGGAATCATACTGTGAACTATCTACCTAAAAGTACCTAAAATATGCATAAGTCATGGTGTTAATATGCATTTATAATTTAAATAAAAATTTTCATCTAGGCAGATGATGTTCCCTCCCAAAAGCCAAGGACCGTCTAACAACCCCCCAATGAGAAACTCTTTTTGGAGTTGTTGGCCAGGTTTGGCCAAGAGACTCACAAAACATACAAGCCATTGATTGCTATTGCCCCTATTTGCCCCCCCATAAGTGGAAGATAAGTCCCTATTGCTGAAAAAAAATACATTTCAGATAGAGCTCAGAGATCCCTGAACTAGATCTGAATGCCTTCTCCTTGAGGACTAGCTTTTATAGTGCCAGCAGGCACCAGACAAGCTTGCAAAGGAGAGAAGTAATCAACAGTCCCACCCACTATGTCACCTATGAACCACAACAATAACTAGCATCAAACAAGAAACTTAAGGGTGCCATAGTGGCATGCATACCTCAGTGATAACCAACATCTCTCTAATTGTATTTAATACCTATTAAAAAAAAAAAGGGGGGTATCACTCTTTGTACTGGAAACCTAGACAACCACTCAAAGCTAGTGAAGCCATGGTTATTGGAGAAAAACATACAGCTGACACTTTACTAAACCAGCACAATCCATAACTACATTCTAAATACCTGTCATTATATCACTGGTAAGTGTAGTCCTCATCTTTCATCAAGAAAACTTCACTTTGCAACAGAGAACATTACAGAAAACTACAAGCAATCAAAATGCAGAATTCTGGAACCTAATCCCAAAGGATACCTCTATAAAACAACTCCTACATCTAAGGCTCAAGGAACACTGTATAACAATGGGCAGAAAAATTAGAAAAAGCCAGAGGATCATGGGTTTTACTGTGAGATTGTGCTTCCTAGGAATATCAGAAGTCACATCCACTAAACTGGCATGGCTTCCTAGAGATGAACAAGGGCAACAATAGACATGCCAACGTGGATAGATAAGCCCAGAGGCCTCGGCCCTACACAGAGCACTACAGGCAACTAAGGGACACTGAAAGCATGAGACGTAGGCTTCCCAGGAATAAGCATAGCACTTGGTTATTCAATATCATCTGGTCAACCATGAAAACAGTCATACAAGTAACATTACACAGACTGAACAGGTTGTTTATATATTTCTATACATATGTTAATGAAAAGTGAGGCCATGAATTTGAAAGAGAGCAAGGGGGTATATAAAAGGTTTTGGAAGGGGGAAAGGAAAAGAAGAAAGTATTTAATTATATTAAATTCTTAAAAAATTAAAAAGAAATATGTTTTAAAATGATAACACAGTATCTGAAGATAACTATGAGAATAGACATGCAAAGATCTCCAGCTTGAGATAAGGATGCCATTTGATGTCTATTGTTCCCAGGCCAACATTAGTGAGGGGACAATCTCAGATCTGCCTAGCAGGCATAGATCTCTCAGGCTCTCTCTTCCCTAAGGTGACATATAATGTCATGAAAGTGTGGAGGAACAAAGCTGTTTACCTCAAGGAATCCAAGAGGGAGGGAGGGAGGAAGAGAGAGAGAGAGAACAGCCCCACAGTGACCTACTTCCTCCAAGTGGGTGCCACCTCTGAATGTTTCTACCATAACAATAGCCCATAAGCTATGAGTCCATTGACGGGGTCACAGAGAACTCAAAATCTATCACATCCCCAAAGTAAGCTCTGAACAGTGCTGTATTGGAATCAATCCTTCAACACAAGAACTTGGGGGGAGATATTTCAGATCCAAGCACAAGACCTGATAAGATTTTGTGAAAATTTTTGAAATGTAGTGGCACTCAACAAAAGCTAATTTGTTTTAAGAAAGCCTCTCTCTCTCTCTCTCTCTCTCTCTCTCTCTCTCTCTCTCTCTCTCTCTGTGTGTGTGTGTGTGTGTGTGTGTGTGTGTGTGTGTTTAAGTATTATATCTGTTGCCTATGGGTAGCTTCCCACCTTGATATAGGGGAATCTTGTTATCTTGTTCACTTTCTTCCTTCAAAGTCTAGAAGGTAAAACTAAATAGGAATTTGGGAGATAAATTGATCCATAAAATTTTCTATCCTTTTTATTTTATTGTCCAGAAGAAAACTCAGTCTCTTGGCTTTATAAGTCATGGGCCGTTCTGGGAATAGTTTCATTGTCGAGCATGTCGTTCACAAACTTAAATCCAACTCTCCTACATGCCTCCTACAAGGAGAATAGAGGAAGAAGTGAGCCAGCTCCTGGGACTGCCTACTCTAAGGTCATGTTTCCTGTTGGAAAGATTTTGTTCTTATGTAAGGAAATATATCCATTTCCAAAGAAAACCTGTCCTGTGATGGTTGCAAATGATTCAGTAAGTGGTATTATTCCCTCTGTTGAGCATTCAACTCTCTAACCTCTGGCTCTGAGTCTCTACGTGCTCCCCGCACATGTCACACAAGCTCCTCCACAGAGCCACCCATGGTTTCAGAGCCCTGAGTCATGGTTCACAGAAATAAAACACCATCCCCATGGGCTTTGTCCAGATCAACGTCAGTAGTGTCCTTTTAAGTGGACCCTCCTAAGCCTTTAATCCTGAACTTTTCCCTAGGGATGAAGCAGGGCCAGTGGCTAGATGTAACACAGCCAAATTTGTAGCTGGTGAGGTGAGTAGGTCCACATGGGTTTCTGTGGCCTTTGGTTGGGGTTATTTTATCACATCTGAGGGAAAAGGCCATGGTGCCCCACAATGTGGGGCTTTGTCCTCACAGCTTGTAACTACAGAGCTTGGGTCTTGGAGAGGGCCAAAGGAAAGCTCTCATTCTCTGAGGACTGTACTTCAGTTTCAAGACTGTTTCAGCATCCCCAGAGCCTTTCACCTGTCCCTGAACAGAGAGGAACTCAAGGTGGGTCGTGGTGAAGGAAGTGGTCCCTCTCCTCTGTACTATACAACAACGGGCTCAGGGCCAAGGCTTACAGTTAGAGAGGTACTTCAGACCAAGGGGAGGGTACCACACCTAAATTAATCTTTGATCTCTGTAAGGCTAAAACTGTAACATAATTTTCTCTTAAAGTTGGGCAAATTAACTGGAAACAGAGTGATCCCCCTGTCCCCAGAATCATCCAAGCATGCTACATACCAAGTCTGAGAAGTTACAGAAGTGCTTCAGATGAAAGAGTGCTGGCAATAGATGGCCCTGCTTACCCTCTTTGAGTCTCTGAGTACTGCGTGTGTTGGAACACACTCATTTAACAGATAGTAAGAGCCTGATATTGCATTGGTCTTGTGTCCAGTGTGCTCTGTAGGCACTATTTTCATGATCTAAGTCCCATTTTACAGATGAGGTGGGACCTTAGGAGATCATGAAACTTAGCCCCCTACACTTGTGCTTCCAATAAACATAGTTATTGTTTTATCACTGTGTACCTATTTAAAGTTAAAAAAAACTAAGATACTTCTAAGGATCAATTGGAACACTTCATAAGCAAAGCAGCCCTAGAGAATGTGTTGGCTACTGTTTAATTCTTATCTAGCATTTTGGGATTGTTATTCTCAAATTTGTCTCATCTGTGAGAACAAGACCTTAAAAGCTAGAAACAACAACAGAATTCTCCAGCATTGAATGAGAGTAGATACCAATTCATCTTTTGAGCATGAATTAACCAAGATTTCTGACCATGGCTGCCTGCTCTTACTTTCCATTCCTGCAAAGCCAAGGTGAAAGTAGAAGCCATGTACTGTAGGGAACTTCACAGGAGGTCTTCTTTGATTCCCCCACTAGATGCCTCATGAAGAACAGAGGCCAACCGGGGCAGTCCCATTAGTGATGGCTCTGAGGTTTGTGTAACGGATTTGGTAGCTAACCGTCTCTGCAATTGGGTTTCCTAAAGAGCTTCCACAATATGAGTCATTCTGCAAAAGTAAAAATTTAAATACTTTGCATCCTACATTGGTAGGTGAGGTAATGAATGAATCCAGCCATCTCCAGCCCTGCTGGGACAGCCCTGCAGCCCTGCCAACTGCTTTGAGTGGTTATTTCCCAAGCTGGATAGGAAGCGTCCTGAAGACCCAGACTTTGCTTTTGTTTAAGTGTGTTATCACTTAAACAAAAGACCAGGGCAGGAAACTTAAATCCACCTTGAGAAGCGCTAGAGTGGAATCCATTGTCTGTGGCCCTGAACTTCAGTAGCTCAGAAGTGTTGATCATGTTCATTAAAAAGCTATGGTCAGGCCATAGGGCTAAAACTGCTCTTTATACAAACACAGAATCCTTAATACTTTGTTCAAATGGATTGCCACATTAGTTGAAAACAGCCCTTTAAAAGGCAGCATCAGACTGTCTGTTTTGATTTCTAAAACATCTGCCCATAATGCCTGGAAACTCACACTCAGACAAATAGAAGTCAATGGGTCTTCTGCCAAACTCTTAGAGACAGATGAAGTGGGGGTTGGGGGTTGGGGGTTCTCCAAGCAAGTGTCCCTTTTTACTGCAGCACACCTGCTTTGTTTCTTTCATTTTATTTTCTCCAAACACAGCTTTGTTTGTGAAGCATTCTCCAAACTGTGGAAGCACTAGGCAAGAGTGGACTGGGGTGGAGCGGGGTGGGGTGGGGTGGAGTGGAGTGGAGTGAACAGTGTCTCTATATAACTATATAGTCTCTATCTATGCCACTGGAGGGGTTCAAATGCCCCATTTTCAGCAGGCAACCCCTTGTTGCTTCCTTGCTTTTCTGTCCCAGCAACTACAGTAACTGAACACAGTGGGCTAGTGTCTTGGCTAATGCAAAACCAAAACAAGCACAGCCAAGAAATAAAAGTGGAGAAATGTTTATTATCTGTAGCAGATAAGATCACAGGAGTTAGTCCCAGAAGCAATAGCCTTTTCTAACCAAGAGAATGTGGGGATTTTATCCAGGAGCTGCTGCGTGTTCAGAAGGAGAGGTAACCAGACCAGGCACATTCCCAAGCACGCTCATTAACATGTGTCCTGAGTTAACGAGCATGTTAATGAACATGCTCAGCTCAAAGTCATAGTTCACGAAGGAAAGGCAGCAAACAGGAACACTTCTGGACATGCTTATCTTGTGTCATAAACACGTCATACACCAATATTTCTGGGTACACTTAGCTCTTTTCCAAAAAAGGCTTCAGCTACAGCCAAAGAAAAGAGCACTTTGAAGGTGCATTAATATATGAATTTGTCCCTTGGGGTACCTGCCTTGCTTAGCTGCTAACATCACCACATTTCATAACTGCATGTGTCTTTGTGTGATTTTTTCGCTTGTTCCTCCTTGTTGACTTGTAAGGATAAATACCTTGTTTTGTCCTAGGCACACTTGTTCATTCTCTGCCCAGATGAGGCACTCAGTCACAAATGAATAAGTTAATGAAACTTGTTTTTATTCTGAGACTTCAATGCTAAGTGCAAGGGTCAAACTTCAGTATGTGGTTTGGCTAAAGGCAACCAAGCACCTTGGGCTCAATACAAGTCACACAGCTGATTCTCTTCACTCACACCACCAACGCCATCCAGACCAGTTCCATATTCTGCTATGATGGCAAGTAGCATTGGCTCAAAGCAAAGAGGGAAATGCAGGAGAACACAAGCACATGAAGCCAGCATTAGGGCCTGAGCAGAACTCTCAGAATGGTATGAAAAGCTGTTCCATTTTATTCAGAGAAGCAAGAGTAGGGTGGACTTGACAAGGAGAGGGAGGAACCATCTGAATCTAGGGCTGCACATACACACGCCTGCCTGCCTACACCCCCCCTGCCCCCCCCCCACACACACCAGGAAAGAGTTCAGAAGAAACCTACACTCCAGAAATGAGACAACAAAGTTCTGTTGTTTTAATCACTGGAGAAACTTGAAAACCCCCAAGAATCTGTTGAAGACAGAGGCTTCTTTGATGAGG
This sequence comes from Cricetulus griseus, assembly GCF_003668045.3. Lineage (NCBI taxonomy): Eukaryota > Metazoa > Chordata > Mammalia > Rodentia > Cricetidae > Cricetulus > Cricetulus griseus. The sequence goes on along the minus strand of NW_023276806.1, from coordinate 54,403,776 downwards.
GTGAAGGCTATACTCATCTGTGGGTATACAGGTGTTAGAATCTAGTTAGGAATCATGTTAGTCTAGTTAAGTATCAATAATAGATAAATGCTCTTCTAAGATCCATGTGCTCACTATCCCCTGGTATTTGGCTAGGATTCTAGTACCCAACATGGCTTCCCTCCTTCTCTTGAGTGGGCTTTATAGCCAACTGGACAGTTGTTGACAACAATATGGCTACCAAAACAAGACCTGAACAATGACAATACCAATAGTCATTGGTTAACATGGAAGGGAGAAGTCTCTTGAGGTACCACTCCTAGATAAAGAACTACAGGCAACAAATGACTGCTAAAAGAGGGACTTTCCCATGAATGATCCCCCTAATTGGTTAGTCAATACAAGGTAGTCAGCCCTGAAATCATATATACCCAAACCACACTAAAAGAACTCTAGAGGTTACACTTATATGTGTATACAGTAATAATCAATGGGAAAAAACATCAATTTGAGAGGGATGAGGTGGGGGAGGTGGGGGAGACATGAGAGAACTTGAAGGAAGGGGACATGTGAAGAGTTGGAAGGAGGAGAGAGAAGAAGAAAAATGATGTAATTATATATAAATCTTTAATTTAAAAATAAAATAAAACTCCAGAGGACCAGGAGAAAAACATCCAAGACAAAATGAACTCTCTGAAGATGTTCTTAACTGTTGATATTTTTAAATTTCTCCTACAATTCTATTGCAGAGCCAGGCTTGAGGTTCAAAAGCCCCAGATGGCCCTGGATACATAGATGCACCACTTCTACACATATTTTGTTAGTTGGTGTCTTAATCATGGTTACTATTGCTCAGATGAAATACATGACCAAAAAGCAAGTTGGGGAGGAAAAGGTTTATTATGCTTATACTTCATCATTGCTATCTGTCACTGAAGGAAGTCAGGGCAGGAACCTGGATGCAGGAGCTGATGCAGAGCCCATGGAGGGTGCTGCTTACATGGTGCTTGCTCCCCATGGCTTGCTCAGCCTGATTTCTATGGATCTCAGAACCACCAGGTCAAGGATGGCTTCACCCACCATGGGCTGGGCCTGCCCACATCAATCACTAATTAAGAAAGTACCCTACAGCTGGATCTATGGACACATTTTTTTTTCAGTTGAGGTTCCCTCCTTTCAGATAATGCTAGGCTGTGCCAAGTTGACAGAAAACTATCCAGCACAGCTGGGATGGAACAAGAAATCTAGAGGTCTCAGGACAGCCAGGAACTTTGATATCCTCCTGGGTTGGAGCTGTTACTCCAGCATTCACAATCAGGAAAGATAAGACTCTCTTCCCCATGGCTTCATCATTATTGGGCATGTGATCTTTTTCTTTATCTTTCAGTAAGACTATATAGTTCAGGTTGGAGATGATTCAGTGGTTAGAAGCACTTGTTGGCCAAGCAGAAAGCCAGGTTTGGTTCCCAGCATCCACATAGTAGCTCACAATCATCTGTAACTACCGTTCCAGGGGATCCCACATCCTCTTCTGACCTCCTTAGGCACCAGATAGCCATGTGGTACACATGTATACATGGAAATACTCACACACATGCAATAAAATAAATCTAAACATATACAGAAATCATTTTTCAGGAAGGTGTAGATGCCTTTCATTCCATTGATTTATACAGCAAATATTTCTTGAGTACCATAGTGTACACCACTGTCTGTCTGCTTGGAAGCCATCTCTCCTACATAAATGCTCACAGAACTCCAAGTTTGACTCTAGTATCTATTTTTGTCATGATTCATGAAAGTTTGCTTGGAATAGACCAGTCACAGTGCCAGAATAAATTTTGGCAATAATTGGTTTAGGGAGTAGTTTAAAGAATGGCTTATGGATCCAGTTTTGACCAATTAAAGTGAGGAGTTAACTATTCTGGAGATAGTATAGGGCAAGTGTCCATACCTTAGAAGAGACACAGGAATGAACCCACCTTTCCTTTATGTCCACTTCTTTCTGGGTGGAATTCTGGCATATTGGTCATATAGCCAACATGCTGATAACGCAGAGACAAGACGGAATCTGCATTCTCAGTGGTGACACTGAGCCACTCAACACAATCCTGGAACCACATGGCCCTTGGAACTCCTGATGTGTAAAAATAACAAATGGCGTGGTTGGCCAAGCCTGGGTTTGGCAAACCTATCTGGAACATGAGGGAAAGCACATACTGTATGCTTTGCCTCGCCTCTCAGCACTTCTCAGCTCTGCTGCTGTAGCCTATGCTATGGACGGCATAATAGGAATGACTGTGTGCCAGCCAAACACTATCTCAGTCTGCTTATGCTCCCACAACCACATACCATAGACCAGGAGGTTTATAGAAAACAGGAACATTTTTCATAGTTCTAGAGGCCTGGAGTTCAGGATTTAAGTGCCCACAGGATCAACGCCAACTTCCTAGTTCATAGACAGCTGCCTTTTGTCATATCATAGAAAGAGTTAGTGATCTGTTTGGAATCTCTTTTATAAAGTAGTAATCCCAGACTCCCCAGTCCCTAATCCTCTTACTTTGAGATTAAGACCTCAATATATATATATATATATATATATATATATATATATAGATAGAGAGAGAGAGAAATTGGGAACATTCAGTTCCTTACAAACATCATTTACAAAATGGACAATAGGCTATTTGACACATGGACAATACTTGGCTGACCTAAATTCTAAGGGTGTGTGTGTGTGTGTGTGTGTGTGTGTGTGTGTGTGTGTGTGTGTGTGTGTTCATGTGTGTGTTCATGTGTGTGAGTGCAGGCATGTGGCATAAAGAATATGAGCAAGTCAGAGGGCAACCTTGGAGTGTCAGTACTCAACCTTGTTTTGAGACAGGGTCTTTCTGCTGCTTTCTAAAGCAGACTAGCTGGTCTCTATGCTTCTAGAGAAGCATCCCATCTCCAATCAGGGTGTGCTGGGATTACAGATGCTTACACTCTTGTATCTGGCTTTTATATGGCTTCCAGGGATTGATGTGAACTGAGGTTGTGAGCTGTGCAACGTTCTGCCCTCCCATTGCCTGCACTTTAAGCTGCTTTGACTAGGGCTTTCTGCTGGACATAATTACATCTAGAAGAAGAAAACATTCTGTTCATTCACTCTGTGTGCACTGAGCAGCCAATCATTAATAGGACAGTTTGGGGGAATTTAAAAAGTGACCTCCAAGACAAAAGAGAGACAATAAGCAAGTAATCCTTGTCACAGTGTGTTGATCACCTTAGGAGAGGTAGGTAGTTGCTGCTGGAACTTAGGAAAAGGAACCAAACCAATGCCAGAGTTGCCCAGGATTACGTGAGCAACCACCTCTACCCACATCAGGCATTTTTTCGAATTACTAAGCTCTATATCTCTTCCATCTGCTTTTTGGAAGATCTTAATTTTGTTCTTCATATTATGCCATTAATTTCTAAGCCATGTAATCATCTCATTTTCCATACGGCTTTAAACACAGCTATTGTATATCAGGTTTCCATAGGTTTTTCAAACTTAACCTTCCCTGTTTTACTTGTCTGTGTATCCCAACCTACTGTCTGTCTATCCTAGCCTGTTGCCCCCCTGGTGTTTTCTACTCCTTTGCTACACAAACATGATTTTTTCTATGTCATTTAAGATATCAAATAATTTGTGCTCACTACATTGTTTTAAATATAGAACAAAATCGGTATGTTGGTCTGATGCCATCACAAAATACCTCAGAGTGGGTAATTTGCTGTGCAGTTTTAGAAACCAGGAAGTTTAGGGTCATGTCCCAGCAGATGTGATATCTGGCAAGAACCCATTCCTCACAGAGGACAGCTTCTATGTGTCCACACATACCAAAGGGACAAATAGACTTTCTCCAGCCTTTTATCCTATTCACAAGGATGCAAGATCCATGACTAATTACTTCCTAAAAGAGTTGCATCCTGCTTCTGTCACACTGAAAGTTAGGTTGCAGCATATAATTGGGTTGGGGGTGGGGATGGAGCTGCTGACATTCTAGCTTTAGTAATCAGTAGCTTGACATCTCCAGGAGACTCATATCTACCCCCAGCCTGGAGATAACCAGAGCTTGCCAAGAATCAATCATGCTCTTACTTTTTTCTGTGTATCAATAGGTTCCCAACAGTTCAATTTACTATTTTATCTTTACATAAATTGAATTATATGCATTTTCTGACCTTTTTTAATACAACATGAGATTCATCCACATTGGAACAGATAGTTAACTTTAAAAAAAAAAAACTTGACCTTAGTATTTTATTCCATAAAGACACTGCAATTTGTTTATCCATGCTAGTGTTGACAGATTTATGGTGGTGTTCCTAGTTTTTGCTGTTTCAAACAGTATGACAAGCGTAGTCTTGTCTGTGTATCTTGGTACACCCATGGAAGTTCTCTAGGAAATATATTTAGTGTGGAATTTGTAGATAAAAGATATTCATATCTTCAACTATACCTAGAAATGACAAAGGTTTTCCAAATTCCAAAGTTGTGTTTTTTTCTCTAAAAAAACACAGCTTTGCCTTTTCATTGAATCCCTGTGTTCATTTAAATGGTAGAGAGGCAAGAAGACACAATCTATTTCACATGTATAACCAGCTGTTTCAGTCTTACCTGCTCCATGTTTGGTCTTCAGTGACAGCTCTTCATCTAGAGATGTTTGTTTGTGCCAGCTGTGCATGAGATCTCACGCCTGCTTCATGGAGCTTTCTCCCACCTCTGCACCCAAACCACACTGTTCCAATACAACAGTTTGTAATTATTTTAAGTGAGATGGTCCAGGCTCCAAAAGGCAAAAAACACATCTCTCTCACACATGGATCCTAACTTTAATGTTTGCATGTAAATGAGGGCTGTTAGGAGTGGACACAGACTATGACACTGGGTGTGGTACACAGTGGGAGAACAAGGGTTTTTAAGTAAGGGGAGATGGCAAAATTCATAAGGGACATTGGAAATTGTGAGATACTGGAGGGGGGACAGTGCAAGGAAAGGAAGAAGAATGAGGAAGAAGAGGGGGAGAGGAGAGGGAAAAAAAACAAAAAGAAATTTTGTTTGAAAATTTCTCCAATGGGATTAGTTCTCTGAAAGCTAATAGAAATTTGATTTAAGCAATACTTAATTTTGTAGGGCAAATCCTTCTGCCCAAATACTTTTGCTTAGGGATGTATCAGCTACTTACGGTATTTTCCCCCATCCACACATATTTTAGAAATAGCTCATCACATTCTGTACAAATCTTTATGGATTTTTATCAGAACTAGATTCCACCTGCGGGTTGGCTTTGCAAAGATCAACAACTTTACCCTGCCCAGTTTTCCTGTCTGGCCACATTGCATCTCCTCCATCTAGGTCTGCTCTGATGTCTGCTCTTAAAGCATGGCCTTTGGCAGCAACATTATAATTGTTTTGGGGAGAAGGGAATAGCTCCTTCCCCACTTCCCCTCTCTGAGTACAATCACCCATCCTAGTCATTGGTTCCATGTCAATCAACTGAATTCAAAAATAGTCAGGAAAAAACAGCTGTCATCATTCATTGAATAATAGTAAAAGGACTATTTAGCATAGTATTTGTGAGTATTAGTTATGACAAATAGTCTAGAGATGCTTTTAAATATCTAGAAGGATTTGTGTAGGTTATACACAAACATTGTCGATTTTAGATAAGGGACCCAAGCAGCCACAAAGTTTAATATCCACAGGGAGCCTGGGCTCTGTACCCTTGGATACCAAGGGATGATTACTTTTCCTTGCATGTGGAGGGAACTTCACCTATGAAGCGATCCTGGCCTGTCTGTACCCCTCACTCACTCTGGCCCTGGGGGAGAAGAAGCCACATAATCTGATTAATGGCTTGGAAGGATAAACTTGGCTTTCATGCCCCACTCCTTCCTCTTCCTGTCCTCCTGGGAGCAGCTCTAAGACAACATGTGGTCCTGATTACGCTAAGCCCTGCAGAAAGCCCAACAGAAATGGCCCTTCCTTTATAGGAGATTGGTGTTCCCGTGATTCATTGGGAGGGTTGTCTGATTCTGGAATCTGGGATTATGAATCTCTCTTGCACAGACATAAGACACATACTGAAAAATCAATGTTACAGATGATAAAAATGTTTTAGCCGCCACCTGCCCACTCCTCTCTTCTAGCTGAATTGATGGAGATTGACAAATAAGAATTATACATGTTATAGTAATTAGTGAAAAAGGAAGCCATGAATTTGAAGGAGAGTGAAGAGGGATGCATGGAAGGGTTTGGAGGTGGAAAGGGGAGGAATAATGTAATTCTGTTATAATCTCAATTTTTAAAATATTATATGTATTTGCTGTACATAACACAGTTTTTATATTTGCAAAATAACTGCTGATATCAAGTTAATTTACATATCTATAACTTCACATAGTAACCACTGTGTGTGTGTGTGTGTGTGTGTGTGTGTGTGTGTGTGTGTGTGTATACACCAAGATCACTTCAGGCTGACTCGGCAAATTTCAAGTCTACCATACACTATTAATAGCTGTATTTACCAAACTATACATGAGGCCTTTAGTAATTTCTCATCTTGTTACTGAAGATTTGTACCCTTTGGCCAGTATCTCCATTTTCCCCTCACCTCTCAACCCCCAGTAACCACCATTCTAGACTCTGTTGCTATGAGTTTGACTTCTTTTCAAATCCCACATGTACATGAGCTGATGCAAAAGCTTTCTACGTCTGGCTTATTTCCCTTAGCACAATGTCCTCAAGGTTTATCCACGGTGTTTTAAAGAGCACATTTTTTCCTCTTTTTTTAAATGCTGAGAAATGATCATGTGTGCATGTGAGGAGTGGGTGTTCCCTTTTCTCTCCACTTACCTGAGCGTGGTCACTTAGGTTGTTTTGTTATCTTGAGCATTTCGAATAATGCAGTAAAGAGCATGGGAGTGGAGATAACTCCTTGAGATAGTGGTGTTATTTCCTTTGGATCAATGCCCAGATGTGGGTTTGCTGGATCGTATGGTAGTTCCATTTTTAACTTTTTGAGGAATGGTTTTGTATAAGAGCTATGCTACTTTCAGTTCCCACCAACAGTATGCTACTCTCCTTTTTTCTTCACATTCTCACCAAGTCTTGCTGTCTGTGGACTTTTAATTAGCAGCCATTTTAGCAGCTGGGATGTGGCTCTGATTTGCATTTTCCCAAGATTAATGAGGTTGAGCATGATTGTTCATATACTTATTGCCCAAACACATGTGTTTTTGGGGGGTGGGGAAGTGTCTACTTAGTTCCATCAGCCACTTTAAATTAAATTATTTGAGCTGTTTTTCTATCTGCTTATTTTTTTTTTTGTTCAATTCAGAATCTAGGCAAGGAAATCCATGCAACTAATTAGGTTCCCTTAAACTTTAGTATAAAGATATTTTCCAATTAGACACTACCATTATAAGGCAAACAGTAAACATATATATATATATATATATATATATATATATATATATATAGAGAGAGAGAGAGAGAGAGAGAGAGAGAGAGATAAATATATATTTGGCAGACTTAATGAATCTACTAATAATTTGCCTAAAATGACTTTAGCTTTCTGCATGGAGAGCCATATCATCTACAGGCTATATCTCCGTCTCACTTTTCCTTTATAAACATACATTTAATTTGTCATTCTTGTCTTACTGGTGAGTAAGTCTCCTGATGAAATATTAAATACTATAGAAGTGATGACTGAAAGCTTACAGAACTTTAGAGAACTTGTCTGGACACAACTTCTCCTTTTAGGAAGATCATCAAATACTTCATTTGTATTTCCTTTTTTTTTTCCCCTCTTAGAAAAGCTTTAGAAGAGTCTTCTGATATAGGGTCAAAAGAGTTTTCCATTTCACCTATTTTCAAATTTTGATGGCATAGATTTTTCACTTCAATCTTTTAATCTAGTAAGAACTTCCTATCTCTGTAATTTGTTATTATTTATGTATGGGCATCTCTCCTTTAGTCTTAATTAATCTTATTGGAAACTTTTCCAATTTTATAATTCTTGAGGTTCCCACTCAGGCTTCTTTGGTCATCTTCAATTTTCATTGTATTAATTCCAGTTCCTCACTTTATGATTGCCCTTATTTATTGTACCTCCTTTTCTTGATTTTGCTGTTTTTCTACCTCATTGGCTAATTCTCATCTAACTTCTCTTCTAATTTAAATATTTAAGACTACAAATCCCCCTCTGAGTACAGCTTTAACTGTCCTTCACAAAACATGGCTATTCATTTTTTCTGTGTTTAGCCATTTTATTGTAAAATAAAACACAAATAAAGAAACTTATATAAATAGATAGGCTCGTAAAATACTATAAAATTCAACATCATTGCAAACACTTTTAGAAGTCAAAAATTATTATTTTGCCAACTACCGGGAGCCCTGTCCCTCCAAAAAGTATTTTCTGATGTTTTTGTGATAATCAGGTATCACCCACGTCACACAGCGCTTAGACAGTACAGTGACTATTCTCACCCATTTAAAAACTGCCATTTAGGCCTTCAATCTTTTTCCTAGTCTACAGTTTTCCCTCCATCTTTTTCTTATCCTAATTTCTTTTGAGTACCCTGAGTCTGTCCCCTAGAATTTTCTACCATCTGGATTTTGCTAATCATATGCTCGTGGTGGAGTTCAATACATTCCTCTGTCCCCTGGAATTCTTTAAAAATGGCAGCAGGTTCTGAGGGCTCAATCAGACTTAGGTTTGATCTTTTTGGCAAGACTACAGATGGTGTGGTGTTTGTTTGCTGAGGGGCACGTAACTCTTGGCCATGGCTCTTGTTTGGGGTATTGCTATTGACCAGATCCACTGATTTATTGCAGTCACCATGTGCTGGCCTTCTAAAGCTCAGATTTTGTTTTCATTTATTAGCTGGGAGTCTGTTATGAAGTGATGTCTCCCTTGGCTGCCACTTGGCTGCCCTTAGGTTCAGTTCATGTAGGGAAGCAGACTAAATGCTGCTCCTTTGTTGCTAACCTTTAAGGTAATGAACTGATTTCATCACTCAAAGGTAAGTGATCAACTTCCAAAGTCTCATTATAAAGTCAGAAATGTAAATGTATTCTATTTTCTTATTCTTATTGTTGCTTCAATTGTCCTTTCTTTGATTAAAAGGAGCATCTTTGAATTTATTTTTGCGTCTTTTGGCGTGGTTTGAGTGTCCTTTGCTCTGTTCCTTGATTCCAGGTTACCCACATCCATTTCTTCCCAGACATTGAATCAGACTTCCGTCTAAGATGTCTTAGTTTCTTTTAGCTGAAAAAAATCATAGCTCAATATTGCATATTAGGTTCTATAAACACTCCTTGCTGCTGATCTGGCCTTTCACAGATCTTTCAGTGAACACATGTAAACATTATCTTCCTCAATGGTGGAGGATTTAAAAGAATTCAGTCATTGCTTAATCTCACATTTTACACGTCTTCTCAGAGTAACCTTGAAGTCCCACCACCACTGATGATCTCTAAATATGTATGCACAAGCTGTTCCTGTTTGAGTTCAATTTTTCATGCTTCTACTAAACAAACATTGTCAAAGTCTGTACTGGTGCATATACCAGCAATCACAGGGATGCATTGCCTGGATATTCCTCTAAGAAAGAACCTGGTGCCTGGCCACAGGAGTCAGACCAGTGAAGAGCCTCCTCCTGAAAGGCTCCTTTTATATCCACCTCAGCTGCAGAGAGCTATATTCCTCAGCTCTGTCCTCACCAGTGCAGCCTTTGTCTGGTAGTGAAGTGATGTGAGAGTGAAAGACCAGCCTTTTGGGCCCAATGGCAGACATTCCAATGGTCAATTCTTGTTTCCAAGCTCCCTGCCAATCACTGAAGGTTTCATCAGACTTACTTGATAATTAGACTTTTCTTTTTGCCCAATTCTACTTCCCCTCCTTTTTTTTTTTGGCAGATGTTGGTTCGTTGATACAGCTTGTTGCCTAAAATAAACATGCAGAAGCAGAAGTGATCTGAGAAATATGAGCCAAAGGTATTTTGGAGCTGGATCATTCAAACATCCACCTGGTATTGAAGGCTCATCACTGATGGTAGGCATTATGCCATGGTCCCAAGCATGGGCTGGTGGTCCAAGCACTGAATTTTTAAACAACAGAGAATTGAGATAACATACTGTGGAAGTAGACTACAGCAAGGGTCATATATCAGCCACTCAAGAACTACAGGAAAAGGCTTGGTAGGGCAGTGCAATCTACTAACTTTGGAGATGTCTGGAAAGAATTGGAACCCTAAGAAAGCAGTTGGATGGTTACCACTAAACACCATGATGCCCCCAGAAAGATAAGAAACAGCTGAGGGTTACAGGCAATTGGAAGCCTGCTCTGAAAGCCAAAGAGCCTCTTGAGGTTGCCTACAAAGAAGCTCTTCGTTACTCCAATCAGTAATAGTCAACATGGATGAACGTCAAAGACAGTTAAATGCACAAGAATGTTGGTCAGTAAAGATGAGATCAGCACCCTACTGAGAAAATGTAGGGCCTTGAAATATGGACTAGAAATCCTGGCCCTGGCTCTTTTGACTCTGAGACTCCTCTGAAGCTTCTAAGCTTACAAATGTGTTCATCCCCCTTCCTCTCCACACCCAACACCTCATGGCAAAGAGCTGAGTAACTTGTGATCTTTGGGTAAACCACTCTACCTGGTGCCATTCCCTGGCTCTGTAACTAAGGTAAGTTGTAGCAAGAGCCAAAAGGGCATGAACTGGGTCCGGCCATGGAGAATGAGTCTGCTAGATGTATAACAAAGGAACTTCAAGACTTCATCAGTGTATATCAACAATAGCTCACCAAGTCACAGGGCACAGGGCATTCTCCTGGGACATGGGGCATTATACATGGAAGGACCCCACAGATGGAACAAATATAGGATTAAAGGAGCTTACAGAAGCATTGAAAAGCAGTGACTTCCAGAATAGAGCTGAAAAGACAGAAGCTAGATGAAATTATGGATGCTATATGAAAAGATGTAAAATCTTTGACAATGGGTGATGGTTCAGTGGGTGAGAGCATCTGAGACACAAGCATGGGGACCTGAGTTCAAATCCCCAGAGCTCACATAAAAAGCTAGCCAAGGCCATGTGTGATACAAATGCTTGCAATCACAGCATGGTTGAGTTGGAGTCAGAGAATTCGGGATCTTGTGGGGCTTGCCGTCCGCCAGCTAAGCTCCGTGTTCAGCAAGGGACCCTGTCTCAAAGAGATAAAGAAGAGCAAGAGTACTATAACATGTGTGCCGCTATATTGCCAGTATATCTTGTGGGCACTGTTAAAGGTCTCAGGGATTGTAGCTGGGAGATACTGATGATTGCCTTTCTCCTGACGTGTGCAAATTACCTTCCACTATCATGAACACTAGTCAGTAGGGGGAGAAACTTCTAGTTAGGCACCAGCTCAACTTCTCCAGGTTTGATGAAATAAGTAAGTGTTGTCTTCAAAAACCATCAGGCTATGGAGAATAACCAATAGACTTTGTATAGTGATAATAGCCTGCGATATTTCAGGTTTTCCATAAGGGCCCCCTTTGCCAACAACTCAAACAGATGTAACTGGAGATTTTACACGGTGGCATAAAATGTCTAGATAGAGCACTGTCTCCCTGTTATTCTGGTGACTCCATTTAGATATATGACACCTCTACAATAATAGATGTCCATATGGGTTTTCAAATGGCCCTCAGTATTTGATGTCTCTTCACACATTCCCTCCTTTACCCTTCTCTCATATCTCCCTCCCCATTTAATCCTCCTACTCTGGTTTCCCTATTGTCTCTCCATAGTCTAGTTCCCCTTCCTTGGAGACTCTACCCCCTGGTAGTTCTTACTAGGTACTTAACTTCTGTGGTCATTCAGGTTGTAGCACTCAGATTGAAAGCTTGAAAGTAACCTCCACATACACTATCTGTGGGGACTTGAATTATCTCACTCAAGAAGGTTTTTTTTTTCCTAGCTCCATCCATTTACCTGCAATTTTTATTTTTCTTAATAGACGAATAACATTCCATTGTCAATATGCCACATTTTCATTATCCATCATCCATTGAAGGACATCTAGGCTGTGTGAAATTTCTGGCTATTACAGATAGAGCAGCAAGTACCATGGGATGAGCAAGCACCTCCATGGTAGGATGTAGAGTGCCCTGGGTTATGTGTCCAGAGTGGTACAGTGGAAGCTTGTGGTTGATCTATTCCCAACTTCCCTAGGACTGCCACACTGATTTCCATAGCAATGAACAGGCCCACAGGCCCACCAGCAATAAATAGGTGTTCCCCTTTCCCTGCTAGCTTGCCAACATGGCTGTCATTTGTTCTATTGGTCTTTGTCATTCTGACTGGGATAAGATGAAATCTCAAAGTAGTTTTAATTTGCATCTTCCTGGTGGTTCATGGTGTTGAACCATTCTTTTAAGTATTTCTCAGTCATTTGAGACTCAACTTTTGAGAACCCTCTGCTTAGTTCTTCACTCCATGTTTTCTTTTTGTTTTGTTTTTTTTCTTTTTTTGGTTTTTTGAGACAGGGTTTCTCTGTGTAGCTTTGGAGCTTATCCTGGCACTCGCTCTGGAGACCAGGCTGGCCTCGAACTCACAGAGATCCGCCTGCCTCTGCCTTCCGAGTGCTGGGATTAAAGGCATGTGCCACCAACGCCCAGCTCACTCCATGTTTTCAATTGGGTTATTTGTTTTCTTGATGTTCAGTTTGTTAGTTCTTTTTGTATTTTAGGTACTAAACCGCTATCAGATGTATAATTGATAAAGAACTTTTCCATTCTGTGGGTGGCTGTTTTGCCTGAATGATGATAACACTCTAATTTCCTTTTCTTCATAAATAAGTCCAATCTAGATGCCTAAAATATTTTTTCCTTTAAATCAATAATATCTGAATATGTTTTACTGCTGGTTATTCTGTGATCATATTTTGAGATGCGTGGTATATTTAGATAACAATTGAAAATCAATAACTCACAAAGTAGAGCTGAAATAATAGACTGTGTGTGTGTTTAAGAAAATTTATTTGATTTGTAATTTTCAGCACGTTTTCATGTCTTTGCTTTGGGACTATTGTAATTATACTGGGAGTTATTTTGGGTTGGTTGATTGACTTTTTTTCTTAACTTCAATATTCTTACTTTGTTAGAAATTCCTTTTCCAAGAGATTTTTATTTTTAGGTAATATCAAGGTTATAGAAAAGTTATATGTGCTATACAAAGGAACTTTTTATAAGTCATTTGGAAATAAATTGCTACTCCAACTTCCATCATGCCTAAATACACAAATTTTCTTTTATTACTACAAATAACCATCAAAAGCAGGAGATTAACATTGCTAATTAACATTAGTTCATTTTGTATTCATAAATTAAAGTTTAAGCTTTCTTCACGGGCGTATCTTTCTGGTGTGCATTCAATGTCTTTAAGTTTGTTATTCTGCTTCATATCTTGATTGTTCCTATAATAACTTTTCATGACTTTTGACCTAGTTACTTCCTTCTTGCTGTGTGTGTGGGGGGGGGGTCAATGAGCATGCAGAGGTTTTCATATTAAATGTGGGGATCAGATGTCAGCCTTGGGTGTCATTTCTCACATGCTGTTTATCTTGCTTTTTGAGACAGGGTCTCTCTAATTAGGCAAAGTTGGCTAGCCAGTGAAACACAAGCTTCTGCCTGCTCCCTACTCTCCAGGGCAGAACCACAAGCACACACAACCACACTAGGATTTTTTAAAGTGGGCTCTGGGGCTCAAACTCAGGTCTTTGTTCATGCATCGAAAGCACTCTCGAAACTTGGCCATCTCCCCAGTCCAACATCAAATGGTGCTCATTCATGAAACACACAATCCAACCAAGGTGTATATCCTGTTGCTTCTTTCCAGGAAATACCATTCTGAGATGATGAACTTTTCTAATTTCAGAGAAATCCCTCTTCTGCTTTCACATATGCTGAGAGATTGCCCCATTCACTCCTGAGACTTTTGTGTTAGGGAGTGTCTTCATTAGTGTTTTTATTACTACAACTAAGCACCATGACCAAAAACCAAGTTGGGGAGGAAAGGGTTTATTTGGCTTATACTTCATATTATTGCAGGAAGTCAGGACAGGAACTCAAACAGGGCAGGATCTTGTAGGCAGGAGCTGATGCAGAGGCCATGATGGGTGCTGCTCACTGGCTTATTTCTCATGGCTTGTTCAGCCTACTTCTTAGAGAACCCAGGACCACCAGCCTAAGGATGGAATCACCCACCATGGGCTGAGTCCTCCCACATTGATCACTAATTAGGAAAATTTGCTGTGGAATCAACCTTCTGTACACCGTGAATATGTATTACTCTCATTGGTTAATAAAGAAACTGTTTGGTGTATAGCAAGGCAGAACAAAGTTAGGCGGGACAATCAAACCAAGGGTGCTGGGATAAAGAGGGGTGGAGAGAGAGAGTCACTGAGAGATGCAAAGGGAGCAAGGTGGGCACACCATACTGAAAAAAGGCACCAATCCATGCGGCAAAGCATAGATAAGAAATGTGGGTTAATTTAAGTGTAAGAGTTAGCTAGTTACAAGCCTGAGCTACTAGCTACTATAAAGCCTCTGAGTGATTGATTATTTGAGAGCAGCTGTGGGACAGGAGAACTCCACCTACGAAAATGCCTTACAGCTGGGTCTCATGGAGTCATTTCTTCAGTGAGGCTCCTTCCTCTTTGATGATTCTAGTTTGTGTCAAGTTGACACACAAAACCAACCAGTATGGGAGGGAATGTTTCATTTAATTTACAGATTACAGCCCATCAACCAGGAACTTCAAGACAGAAACTCAAGGAAGGAACCTGGAGGCTGAGCCTAAGCAGAGACCATAAAGGATGCTGCTTATGGCTTGCCCCCTCTGGCTTGCTCAGCTACTTTTGTTACATAGCCCAGACCCAACTGCCTAGGAATGGCACTGCCCACAAGCAGCTGGGCTCTCCTTCATCAATAATACATAAAATGCCCCAATACACGCCACATACAAATCTGATGGTGGCAACTCCTCAAGTGAGGTTTTCCCTTCCCAGGTATGTCAAGTTGACAGTCTTGGAGAGCCATCACAACAGGTTATATATTTGTCATTCTCAGAGGCAAGGAGATCTCTGTGAGTTCCAGGCCAGCCTGGTCTACACAGTGAGACCCTACCTCAAGAAAATAAATAAATAGTTGTTATTTTCTTTTAACATTGGTGAGTTCTTATACCTAATGCACTTTTTGGCAAATAGTACATAGCTGATTTGCTTGGTCTGGTTGAAGATGTAACGATAGGCTTTGTACTGGAGCATTTGGTTAATGGAATTCTACTGTTTATCACACTGCATTTTTATCCATTTAAAATTTCATGATCTCTGCTCTCATTTGTCACTTTCCTAATTTCATTTAAATTTTTGCATTATTTCAGATTAATTTAATTTTATCTCTGTTTTCTTCCCCTTTTCAGCTTTCCATCTCCTAACTTAAAATCTTTAATTTTTACTCTTCTGTTGGCTACTCTATGGACAGACATCAACAAATATAGTGTGTGTGTGTGTGTGTGTGTGTGTGTGTGTGTGTGTTATCTATATTTTATCAAAGTTTGGAGCAATATACTAGTCCCTGAAACAGAGGACACTTTATTTCTTTCTAATTACAATAACCTCCCTTTTTACCCTTCCTACTTATAAGCAAGCATTTTTCTTTGTGGTTTTAGTTTGATGACCTTGAATTCTCAAAATCAGGTATTATTTTAACTATTTTATTTGACTAATTATTTGTTTGCATTTTCCCACAAGTTTCCCCACTTTCTTACATTTCATCTCTTCTTTTTCCCTCTTTGTCTCTCCCTTAACTTACAATTTGCTATCATACTTTGTGATAAACTCTCAGTTTCTGTTTGCCGAAGTGTGGTTTCATTTTAGTCTCAGTACTGCCAGATAATCCTGCAGGATTATCAGTGCAGTTCTAGGTTCACAGAGGGAAGATATTACCCGGTGCTGTCACTGTCCCTTCTAGACAGTAAACTGGTGTATAACAGCCACTCTTTGTGGCCATTGATCTCGTACGATGACTTTCTAACTTTGCTGTTCTCGTCTTGACTGTGATGTATCTGGGTGTGGTCCCCATTTATAATATTGGCCTTCCTTGATGTAAGATTTGGGACAATTTGTTAATGATGGAAAATTCAGCTACTGCTTCAGAGACCACTCAATGCCACCAACCTACTGCAATTCCTTGTGGAACTCTGATAATGACTGATATTGGCATATCCTTGTGCCAATGCCCATGGCTTTCCCCTTTCCATTCGCAGTTTAGAGAATTGCTTTTATTTTTTTCTCCTCTCCTATCCTCTCTTACTCTTCCTCCTTCTCTTCTTCTTCCTCTTTCTCTCCCCTTCCTCTTCTCTTCCTTCCTTCCTCTCACCCTGCTCCCTCCCTTCATGCTATGATTTGAATAATGTTTCGGTCTCTTTCCTACTTAGGTCATTCTGGATTGTTTTTACAGTCTGGTCTGCTCACCGGATATCTGTATATCAGCTTTGTCTTCCATCCAGGTAAAGTCTCAGCTCTGCACACAGTGAATTAGACCACAAGGTCCCCATTATTTTCAGGATTTGAGGATTTCTTTAAAATCTTCACCTTCTCAGCAAAGCGGTTAACTTAAGGTGTTCTTGACTGCAGGTGTCTCCAGTCTCTGCTGTGTCATAAAAAGCAGCTTCAGAGCTTTCATGACAGTGTTACACTGTCACATGAGACATCTTTGTTGCCTGTGTTGATTCTCATTTTTATCCGTCTTCCTACACGGCAAGATCTACAATCTCTGTTTGCAAGCATCGGGGCAAGCGAATTGTCCTTGGCCCCATTCTAGCTCCAAGATTCATCGCTGACTTCCTCAGGTCTGAAGATAAGGAGCAGATCTATGCCAATCGGACTGCTGCTATTCTAGTGGAACTTCCTGTAATTCAAAATCAGCACATCTTTCTCTCACAGTCTCCAGTTTCTAATTCTTGAACAAGCACGAATCAGTAAACTATGAAGCTGAGCATGCACTTGTAACTCTAGCACTAGGGAAACTGAGGCAAAAGATCAGAAGTGCAAAGTGGGCCTGAATTTGAGACAGTGACGCCCTGTCTCAAATCAAAAGGAAGAAAGAAAAGGTGAGTGAATGAAGCCACAGTCCCCAGCGCTGTTTTCTCAACTCTCCCTACGCTCTCTTCCTTAATTCCCATATATTCTTGTGTTGAATTTTTTTCCAGGAGTGAAATAGCTTTTCCCCATACACTGATGCTACTTTCATAACAGATGACTAGAAGACGATGACTGCTGAAACTTTAACAGGGAACTTCAGAATGATCCACCCTATAAGAGTGTTCCCTTGTTTTCTGGTTGGTACAGTCTCAACCTTTCATGATGACCCAGACACCAAGGGATTATGAGGAGACCTTTTGTTCCTTAATATTTTGTTTTGTTTTGTTTGTTTGGTTGGTTGGTTGGTTGGTTTTTCGAGACAGGGTTTCTCTGTGTAGCTTTGGAGCCTATCCTGGCACTCACTCTGGAGACCAGGCTGGCCTCGAACTCACAGAGATCCGCCTGCCTCTGCCTCCCGAGTGCTGGGATTAAAGGTGCTTTTGAGATTATAATATAATTACAACATTTCTTTCCTCCTTCCAAACCCTCCCATATTCCTCCCTGAGGACTAGCTTTCATTGTACCAGTAGGTGCCATGGAAGCTTCAAAAGGAGGAAAGCAACCAACAGTCTACCCAGCTGTGATCCTTGTGAACCACAACAATAACCAAGCATGGCACAATATTTGGTGGTAACCAACAGCTTTCTAATTGGACTTAAAATCCACTAAATAAGAGAGAAAACATATTTGATACTGGAAACCTAGCTAACTACTGCATGCTAAGTGAAGTTATAGTTACTGGAGGAGAATCCACAGCCACTAATTTACTAAAAGAAAACAATCCCTAACAACAATGTAAACATTCATCCTCAAGCCACAGATATTGCACCTGCACATACACATACAATATACATACACATACAATATACATATACATACACATACAGTACACATACACATACAATACACATACACATACAATATACATACACATACAATATACATATACATACACATACAATACACATACACATACAATACACATACAATACACATACACATACTCATACAATACACATACACATACAATACACATACACATACAATACACATACACCTACAATACATATACACATACACATACATATACACATACAATACACATATACATACAATACACATACACATACAATACAAATACAATACACATACACATACATTACACATACACATACACATGCATATACACATACACATACAATACACATACACATACAATACACATACACATACAATATACATACAATACACATACACATACAATACACATACACCTACAATACATATACACATATACATACATATACACATACAATACACATATACATACAATACACATACACATACAATACACATACACCTACAATACATATACACATACACATACATATACACATACAATACACATATACATACATTACACATACACATACAATACACATACACCTACAATACATATACACATACACATACATATACACATACAATACACATATACATACAATACACATACACATACAATACAAATACAATACACATACACATACATTACACATACACATACACATACAATACACATACACATACAATACACATACACATACACATACAATACACATACACATACAATACACATACACATACACATACACATGCACATACAATACACATACACATACACATACAATACACATACACATGCACATACAATACACATACCATACACATACACATACACATACACATACACATACACATACACATACACATACACATACAATACACACACATACAATACACATGCAAAATGCTTCTGCACCTAAGACTCAAGGAACATTGTTGAAGCGGGGTGGAAGGATTGTAAGAGCCAGGGATCAGGGTGCTTGCCGAGAGACTGTATCTTCTATCAGAAGCAACACCTGGTGAAATGAGGAAAAAATCACCTCACGTGGCCAAGCTAAATCTTTGGTGTCAGGACCATCGTGATTTGCAGGGCTCCCTTGCAGTGCTGCCAGGCCTGCCCCATGCCTCTTCTGTCAGTGTGGAGCCCGCTTCTTCCCTCCCCAGGCACCAAGTTCTCTTAGCTGTTCTTCACATGGCAGATGCTACTGATGAAATCTCTGCTGCTCTTTCTCGCCCTGTGAAAACAGAGGAGCCCTTGAAGACAGGGCATCCTGGTCTTTGGAACTGGCAGGGTTCTATTCAGGCAGTTCTTTCTCCACATTTGAAGACTCCTGGCAATCAAGCTCTCTTATGCAGTTCCCAGTACTATTGTATCCAGTGAATGAATGAATGAATGAATGTCTTGCCTTCTGCACCAGGACAATGTTGCAATGCTTTGTGTGGGCAGATGACATCATGGATACCCAGATGCATACTAATGGTAACCAAATATATGTCTTTCAAGAACTCCACCCAGATCATTAAAAACGAACTTTCACTTACTAACTGAACGTGGAAACAGCTAAGCTTGGGAATTCTCAAGATTTTAGCCTCGGTGACAGAATCATTAAATGATTTTGCAGGTCAGCAGCCTCATTCGAGGATAATGGATATGTGTCAGTTGTAGGAAAGTGTGAGGTTGGGCTAAAGGGCTTTGTCATTCAGCTGCACCACCCTTCCCTTCTTTTCCAAAACTAGAAATGATATAAGGCTGGGAGGAACAACTAGCAGGTGGATTGATTGACAAATTAAGATTCAATGAACAAACAAGAACAATGACCTGACACAAATAAGAGACAGGGAGCATTTTAAGGATGTTATCTGCTCTTCGATTAAAATACCAACTTGCTTAATTAATATAAAATTTTAATCCAATGACGACCTAATTTTTAGAGGCTTAGATAAAAGAATATTGATGTTTTAATTATTAAATGCTAAATCTTAAATAATTATAAAAGTTGATCAAAAAGAAAGAAAAGGCCTCAGTCCAGCCGGAAGAAGAGCCTAACTTAACAACCTCACTGTACTGTCATCACCCTTCTTGGGTCAGGTCAAGGTGCCATGTGTTGAGAACACTGGAAAATGCAGGCATTCTCAGAGTGAGTACAGAAGGTTATAAATGATCCAAAAGATGTGAAATAACTCAACAATCCAGGGTATAAAGGCAAAAAAAGGAGACTGTTCTTCTTTCATACTTTAAGTGCTACTGAATGGATACCTGTCTATCCTCTACTTCACAGATCTCATCCCCCTGGGACAGCTTTTAGGGAGTAGACTTTCTTCACACTAAAGAAGAACCAAGTTTTATGAGTTATAGATCAATGAGTAAAGCGTTTGCCATGTAAGCCTGAAGATCTTAGTTCAGATCCCCAGGGCCCATGTAATGTGTGCCTGTCACCACAGCTCTGAGTAAGTAGAGACAGGAAGATCCTTGAGGCTTTCTGGCCAGTCAGTCTAGCTGAACCAGTAAGCACCAGGTACAGGGAGAGACCCTGCCTCAAGGGGGAAAAAAAGGTGGACATAGTGTGATCCACATACTCACATGAATACCCACACATGTGAGCACACAAAGATAAATAAATAAGAACCAAAATGTTATTTGATCATGCCATGACGGTTTTTTGTTGTTGTTGTTGCTTTTTGTTTTTGTCATTGAGATCATTCCAGAAGATTCTAGACAACTCTCAGAGAGTTTTCAAAATCATTTGCCTAGGGGAGTTGAACACAGTGACTTGCAACCCTGAGAAGCGCTGACTTTGAAGTTATTCCATACCAATGTTCTAATGACTAATATGTATAGCATAAGACCCCATGACAAAAGCAATGACTAATAGTTTCGCTCATGCCAGGATTTCTCTACAGGCATTTTCACAGGCCTTGGGAGATAAAAGTTTTGCCTGATGCAGGGCAAGGAGGGTCTTGCTGGTATGTTTCACAAACTAATTCACAGTGTAAGTGTGGCCTCAGCTCATTTGCTTTCCATACAGTGGTTTATTTTTTTCGATATTGGAGATAGCTGGGCAGAGGAAGCAAGGAAGAGGGGACATTTATGTTTCTGAAGCCCCTATAGAGGCTAATGTGCACTTTCATGTATTACTGGATTCCCAAGACTAGAACAGTGGTTATAGTGAAAGAGATGACACTTCCAGAAGATAAAAGCCAAAGGACATAGGCCTAGTAAGTAGGTTCAAGGTGAAAAATGAGGTGGAATTCCAGGTCACGGACCTGGAATTTAGAGGCTCCATAGTCCCACCACCCATCAGTGACGATGAAGCCCTTCTCAGCCTTAGAGAACTAGGTCTGTTTGGCTGAAAGTCAAGATAATAAGAAAAGAATGAAGCTGCCATGAAACCATGTGCGAGTGTGGCATTGGGGGCAGAGCCCACAGCATCCTGGGAGCTCTTCTTTGGAATCTGGATCCTGATGCAGCCCCAGGCTAAATCTCCCCCCTTGCCAGCTAAGGAGCCCAGAGAGCTGTCTCTGTTCCAAGCCACCCCCAGGCCTGCACCCCAGGGAGCAGGCTCAGTGGGAAAGAATGTGTTCCTAACATCCGTATCAGGGATCTCATCTCTTTCTCCAAGCTTCCAGACCAGGCGATGGAGGCCTCCATGCACACCAGAGAGAAGGCCCAAGATGGGTGCCTGCTACCTCGAACTTCCTCCTCTTTCCACCATCCTGAGCTCGGTCTAGCCTCCAAGCCTTGGGAGATAGTCACAGCCTTCTCACGAACTCCCCTGAATTTCCATTTTCCAGATAATGATACATCCTGACTCAAAAAGGGTTTGTTTTTGGTTTTGTTTTGTTTTGTTTTTAATCTGCATTAAATCTTTGAAGCAAAAGCTAGGAGAACTGAGTGGCATGAGAAAGAAGAGATGAGATGGAGAGAGAAGGGTCTGGATCTTTCATACCTTGAGAGAGGATCAAGAACAGGCAGGATCACTCTCTGAATTTGAGACATTCTGCCAAAGTCTGAGATCCTTGGGGCTGTGGAGGACTCCTGTGCAGAAATCTAGGGAGAATATGAACTTGACTAAGGGATTCTCCCTGACTGTGGGAAGCATCTGGCAGAGACATTTACATCGTCCAGGTGACAATGACTCTTCAACAAGGACCCAGGCACAATCAGCTTGCTCTTTGTATAGAACCTCACACCATGCAAGTCTCTCACAGTAGAGGTTCGCTAAAAGCAGGAATTGGATTGTAGCCATCTTTATAGTCACAGAGAATCTACTGCAGGGCTGGCTGGCAGATACTAAATGCGAGGTGATGTCAAATGAATGTGGCATTTCTAGGAAGATGCAAGAGAAAAATTATGATAGCAAGCATGCAAGGCTGGACAGACCATGAGCAAGCAGAACTCTAGGTGGTGAGTCAGCTCATGTGGATTAGAAGGAGGGTCTTACTTTACCAGCTGGATACACCTAACCATGTTGCTTCCTTCTTCCTACTTTGCCATTCCAGGCACTTCCACATTGTTGCAGGATCCCACAGGTGTCCCTTGGGGGTGGGGGAATGTAGTACAATACCAATGACACAAGTTGAAACAAGCTCAGTTTATTCCAGGAAGGGGTAAACCTTATATACTCCCCAATCCTGCCCCAGGGGAGGGGATCCATTGAGCTGGCATCTGCTGAGGTGATGTGGTCGCTGTCCATAGGCCCATGTCATCTCTCATCTATTGTTGTCAAGGCCCTCTGGCAGACCCAAGCTGGCTGTCGGGAAATGTTTACTGTGCATGTCCTTACTATCAAGTCTAGGCTAGCTGTCAGGAGATATCTACTGCACAGGCTCTAATCCAGCTGTCGGGCCCATTGAGGCTTAGTTTTCCCACACCATGTCTTAACGAAAGGGTTGGTAAAGCATTTCTTGAGAGTGTTCCAGAGAGAACTCCAGAAGTGGGAGGGCAGAAAGTCTATACCATTAATGGCCCTCCAGTCGCCCCTACTCTACCCTGAATTCTCCTTTGTAGTAGAGTTCCTGGCTTCTGTGCTCACACCTGGATGCTCTGCCGTCAGGAAATGAAGGGCCTCCAGAGGGGGAGGTACACGGCTAGGTACTTCCTCCACACCGCACCTCAAGTGGCCTGGCTCACAAACACAAGCTCACGTTCGAGTCTCTACATGTGAGAGGATACCTTTCCCGCCATCTTGAAAACGTCTGCCCACTGCCAGCTGTGGAGCACTGGAGTCCTTGATGACATCTGCAGCTGCATCTTCCGGGGAAAATGGAAATTCACTGAAAGACAGACAGCTCATGAGCCCTATTAGCGCCTCAGCTCCCAGGTCCTCTGCACTGTGACAGTTCTGCAGCTCTTCTACAGGGAGAACGGTCCCCTCCGTAAGGCAGGGGATTCAGAGGAGAAACTGAAGAGCTCTGGTTTCTCTCTCTTTCCCATTAGCATTTCACCAGCTGTCTGGAGGAAAGGGACCGTGACTCCTTTGATTTTTCCTAAGCTCTGATCATAGTTTTTTAAATGCCTATTACATTCTTACAACACATCTGCTGCAACTGAGAAATCCTCTCTTGGGGTCTCTGCTGACCTTGTGTAGGCCATTTCCCCCATGTCCACGTTTGGGAAGCTGAACTCAGGAGCCCCTAAGGGCCCCATGTTGTTTCTACGGCAGTTCCAACTTTCTTCATCAGCACATGTGTACTCAGTGACAGTTAAACTCCTTAGACTCCCTTAGACTTAAATATGCCTGGTTGCTCTGGGTTTTCATCTTACTTTTGTGGAATTTGCTCTAGTAAAATCAAGGAAAACATTCCCATCCATGGTTCCTACAAAGACTCCTCCCAAAATTTCTGCCATTTCTTATCTACCAAATCCTTCCTTTCATACTGATATGTCTTGGGTCTATAGATTGAAAGGATTCTCATGACTTCAGAACAGAGGCGGCCTCTTGAGTTGGGTGGAGGAGGGGAGAAGCAGGAGGGACAGAACTGAGTGTCCTAAGGACATGTGCCCTTGTGCAATGTTTCACTTGTGTAAATATCCACCATAACGGTACAAACGCAGTAGCTGGGCTTTTGCTGTGGCACATCCGTACATGGCCAACAGATTATCCTCAGCATTTTCTAACACTCTTTTCAAAATAACGTAACACACTCACAAATAATTAAGACTAGAATAGCAACTCACCTTCCCAATTTTCAAATAAAAGCAGAATGTAGTCAATTTTCTACTTCTTCTGACACTCCAGCTCCACTCCCTGACATGCCTCTCAGATGGGCCACAATGCCATCTGGGACAGATGGCCCCAAAGGCACCACTCCTCGCCTAGCTCTTTCTCCCTAAATGACATGAATTTCATTTATGCAGTCGTTGGAACACATTTGGAGCCTCACCATTTTTCCTGTCTTACTAGATTCTTCCCACCTTGTCTGGGAGTCATGGCATCATCTACTGTTCTAATGAGTTAGAAGATAATAGTAGATTACTCAGTTCCTTTGCCTTTTCCTCGTGGAAGGACCTGACTTCACTTTGAGCCTTGTCAGTGGCGGCCTCTTTTTGCCTGTGATGTGAACTAAGAACAGAGTCACAGACAGGCTCTGCTAACAAGCTAAGCAGGTATGAGTCCCCATTTCTCCACAGAAGAAGAGGCATGGGAAGGGGCAGCTTGAAGAGTGTAAAGACAAACCTAGCCTCCTTCATAATTTCTCAATGTTGATTCTATACCGGGCGTGCAATGAAATGGAAACTACCAAAACAGAGCCACGTTAATGAAATTTATGAAGGAAAGACATGGAGCAGATATGAAATTGTAAAATGGAATTGTGATAAAAGTTGAGCCATCATGAAATGATGTGTTTGCTAAAGGAATGTTAGGGATCACAGGTGCTACTAGACACCAGGAAGTCAAAGCTATGTTTGAAGGGTAGAGAATGAGTATTTTATTTGCACAAATATGAAGCTATGTGTGTGGATTTAAGCAGTATCTGTTTGAAGCTCCCTCTATTTTGCACAATCTATAAACCTAAGGACTTCCAGCATTTATACGAATCTCATTTGGTTTTTGCCATTCCTTATGTAGTATTAGCCTCTTCCTACAGAGGAGAAAGGTACTGCTCAGTGTTCTAGAAGGTTCAATTCTTCTCATTCTCAATCTAGGCCTCCTTCAGAGGGGAAAAAAGTGAGGGCTTTCTTGATTAACTCTCTAGACTTCATTGATGATTTCAATCCTTAAGGTCAAAAGGGTCCACAAATGCTGTCTTGAGAAATAATCAAAAGACAAATGTTTGGGGTAAAAAAGCATGATATTCTATAAACAAAGAAACTTTACAAAATGGTGGCAGTGATTGATATTTTCTTTTAGGTACCATTTGCCAAGTTTCTGATACCAGACCCCCCTGCCCCCCAAAATGCCATTTCAGTCCCAACTACTGATTAGCCAGTGAGACTTGCCAGCCCTGCTGAGCAAGCAATCCAGATCTGCAGGAGTGTCCGCTGTCTCCATCAATTCCTTATGCTGCCAGGGAGAGCCAGTGCAGAGAAAGGAAATTGCAACCCTCCTGTTTTATGACCTTGATGCTGTGGCTGAAGGATTTAAAGCAGCCAGCCCCATCTGGGAGGCTGGCGCTTTGGGAAGCCATCTCTTCATACTCATAAAACGTGCTCCCTGTGTGCCCCAGCCTCTGGAAGCAAGTGAGTGTGTCCTTCGGGTAGCTGATCCTACACCCAGCTGCCTTGTCTCAGATCCAAGATCCTGGAGGCTGGGGACAAGGGCCTGGCTCAGAGGGTCAGGCTCACAGTAGTAGACTTTCCTTAGAAATTTAAACATTAGGCATACTGTGCAAACCATCATGTTAAGGGGGACTCCGGGACAACAAAATCCCAAGTGTTGACACTGAATAGCTGTGACATGGTGGGAAAATCACCTAGTGGCTGTAGTCCTGGTCTCCCCTGACATTCGCATGAGGTTAACATGTGCCGTTTCCTTGTGTTGCTGTAAGGAGTCAGTGAGATAATGTGGGTTCTCAGTGTAGCCTCTCTGCAAAGACAATCAAGGTCACCAATGCTGTCATTGTTGTAGCTCTTACCAATTATCTCCAAGGACTTGGCTTGCCAGTCATCTGCTCAGAATCCAATGAAGCATAAAACTTCATTTGGGGTCCAGGAACCCTGAGTCAACATATCAGAGTGACATCTCTTCTGTCCTTGGGAGCTTGGGAGAGATGAGAGGAGGAAGAAGGACCAGTGAGCACCTGCTAGGAGATTCGCTGCAGCCATTATGTAGCCCTGACCTCTACACTACTCCCTTCATTCACATATGACAAAGGTAGGTCCTGCAGAGCCCATAGGCCCGGCGTGGGTCAATAACTCATAGAATTCGGGGGTGCACATGACTTTAAAAGTTACTCTACTTAAGATGTCCAGATCTTCACTCAGGACCAAGGTGAAGTTCATGGATCTGGAAGTCTGGAATGTTGGGTTCTAATTGCTGTTCTGTCCCTAGCTAAGTGGGTGACCTTGGGAAAGATCTTGCTTCTAAACACCAAAGAGCCTTCATCTGTAAAGCAAAATATTAATTTCAGTAATCAGTAAGGACCTAACATCTCTGCCTCATGGAAGTGTCAGATTCAGAGTGGTCATTTTCTCCCAGAGGACCCCGCACCACAGAGCACTGATCCCAGAGGTGGACAACAGGATTCCTCTGATTATTGTATCAACAGCTCTATCTTCAAAACTGATTTCCCTACTCTTCAACTCTTCCTTTCTTTTCAACACATAGGCATAGAGTTTAACCAGCTAAGACAGATACCCACATTCCTTTGCTCTAAGATAACATACACTCAAGCGCATTCAAATGGACAATGCTTAATTTAATAGCTTTTCTAAGGTAACACTAAATCAGGTAAGTAAAAGTTACAGACTCAGTCAAGACTCAGACAGAACACTAGCCAAACTTTTATTGAAATGGGAGTTCAGGGAAAGGATAGTATGCCTTGCAAGAAGAGGTGAGGTGGGTGACCTAGGAAGAGAACAAGGAACCAGCCAATAGCCTTAAGTCATTGTCCACAAAGGCTTCTATTTAAGGTGGACATGAAAATTGTGTTCCTCCCAGGATGATGTGAGCCTTGGGCATTAAACCTGTGTTCCACTTCCTCGGGCCAACATAATTAACCACATTCTCTTATTGTTTGTTTAACTTTACAGTCAATTAAAGACTGTCATGTATGGCCCAGGATTGGAGATGAGTATTCGAGATAGAAGGTAGCTAAGTAAATCTATGTTTTGCTTTTGTTAGCTGTGGGCCAAAAAGACACAACTAATTATGTTTTCTGTCATTACTTCACTTTTCGGTTTTGTGGACATTGTTGAGCACCAAGCTGTTGTTCTGTTCCTTTTTTAATGTAGCAATAAAAAACAATTTGAGGATTGCTTGTTGAAATGTGAGACTTTGAGAGTGCTAAGCTACCCTCTCCCCCAGGCTCCCAGCTCATTGTCTATGCTAACAGTGCAGTCTGTGCCAGGAGATAGGAAAGGTCAGGATTCCAAGGAGTGTCCAAACAGCCAGCTGCAGTGTTTGTCATCTGAGAACATTCTGCCTGCATCTCAGAGCTTAAGGTGGCAGATGCAGCTGGTGATAGTCACTGTCCCAGCACCATGAGTGACCCAGAGGATGGGAAGAAGAGCAAAGAGATTTGCCTCAGGAAGATAGATAGAAGGCTTTTGATTGACAGGGCCACTGCATCATGTGGGAACCTTCAATTTCATACTTGTCTTTGCATCCTGCCCCTCAGTGAGTAGGTGTGTGACTTCATAAAGTCAACACTTTTTTTCTGTGTCCTGACATAAACTGAAGCCAATCACTCCTTATAGAGGATTTTACATAATTAAACTAGAAAGTAAGGACTTCGGGATGTGGTGGCAGACTCAAAGCTGCCTCTGTGTGACCCGATGAAAGACAGAGTCAGAATTGGAAAGAATATACTCTATTCCAGAAGAGGGAGAGTTTTGTGAATCTGTAAATTATATAAAGGGAGACTCAAAAAGCACAGAAAAAAGAACTGGTGGTTCACCAATAAGAAGTAAATGGAACACAGCTTCAAACATACAACTCCCTTGCAGGGCAAGAGGAAGCCGTGCTGTATTGAAAAGCTAGGCCAGAATAAGTCTGTAGCCTCCACAAGCTTCCAGTCTTGCTGTGGTGTTCACTGAAACAACAATACCTCTGGATGGATCTGGAGTGGAGACAAATCATATTTTATCACTCTGTATGACTCAGAGAACAGAGGCTAGGTGCCATCTTAAAAGAGAACTTACGATTGAAAACTGAACTATCTACCTTGGAAGCCTAAGATCACAGTATGTCCACAGTCCAGGCAGCTTCCTTTGGCTGCCACTGCCCCATAGGAGGGAACAGCTGTGGAAAGTAGGAGTGCCAGATGCGGTAAGTTGTGGTGGTTTGAGTGAGAAAATCCCCCATGGGCTCAAATGTTTGGATAATTGTTCTGCAGTTGGTGGAGCTGTTTGGGTAAGTTTAGGAGGCATGGCCTCACTGGAAAAAGTCTGTCACTGGGAGCACGCTTTGAAGTTTCATGTATGTTATTCTAGCTCATTCTCTAATTTTTGGCTGCAGCTCAAGATGTGAGCCTCAACTACCTGCTTCTCCTGCCATGCTGTCACTCCATCAAAATGGACTCTAACCCTTTGGAACTTGATAAGCCCAAATAAACTCTTTCTTCTGTAAGTTTCCTTTGTTGAGGTGTTTATCTAGCAGTAGAAAAGTTAGCAATACACAAGTCATAGAATGCAGGTAGCAGGAATCTCCCCCATAAGCAGGGAAATACATAGATAAAGATTGGTGCCTAGGGATGGAGTTCATCAGCTGAAAATAATCTTGGCATTTGCTGAGCCTAAAAGCAATTAGCAGGTCAGCCTTGGGAGCTACCCTTCTGCTGTTCAGTGCTGTAGGGCTGAAGAAGTCTAAAAAGATCTTAAGTCTATGGTTGCTTCCTACAACCCCGATGCAACTGGGAAACACACCCCAGGTAGAATGTGAGCCATCCCGTGGTGTCCAGTCTTGGGGAGGGTCTCTAGAGGCCACAAACGAGAACAAGCTCAGCCCACAGACTACAAAGCTAAGTGTGGACAGCAGGTGCCCTCAGTACACAAAGAATGTAAAGCTACTGACATGAAGACAGCTCAGACTCTTGTGCAATACAGACTCAGGTGCAGCATATATGACAGGGAAGGCAAGATCCATAAGTTCAGTGGATTCCCCACTGTACATAAAACTGGCAGCTTCCATATTTCAAAGAAGACACTCCAGCATCTCATCCTGTTTAAGAGGATGGACATTGTCTCTTCTGCTTGGCCAAGTCTATTGGCAATTTTTCTATTTTGTTATGATTCCCACTCTTTCTTTTACTGTGCTGCCAGCAGTGTTTTTATTTTATTGTGTTTTTAAATTTTTGTTTTCATATTTTATTTCCCTCCATGTATTCACTTAAATTTTCTTACATGTGCTTTTCATTAGTGGTTTCCTCATTTTCTTCTTCTTCTTCTTCTTTTTTTTTTTGCTTCCAATGTGTCTTCTGTTTTTCCCTTTCTACCATACTTGTAGTATTATTTTGACATTGCCTCATTTTTAATACTCATGTTTTTATATTTTAATCCTTCTTCTTACAGTTATTGAGCTTTTTCAATATTGAGAAATCTTTCCCCCTTTACAATTTATCTTCTCTTTTTTTTCTAGTTTCTTGCTATTCTTTCCCCCACTTCTGAATCAGGCTTACTATTGCTGTGATGAAACACCATTACCAAAAGCAACTTGGAGAGAAAAGGATCTATTTGGCTTTCACTTGCACATTGCTATTTGTCTTAGTTAGGGTTTCTTATTGCTGTGAAGAGACACCATATCCATGGCAACTCTTACAAAAAAAATTAATTGAGGTAGTGGCTTAAAGTTCCAGAGATTCAACCCATTGTCACCATGATAGGGAACAGCATGCAGGGAGATGTGGTGGTGGCTACATCTTTTACCAGAAGGCAGCAGGATGTCAACTGAAATTCAGACTGAGGGAAGCTTCAGCAAAGGAGACCTCAAAGCCTGCTCGCACAGTGACCCACTTCCTCCAACAAGACCACATCTCCTAATAGTGCTACTCCTTTGAGGGCCCATTTTCTTTCAAACCATCACATTCCATTTCATGGCCCCCAAAGGTTGTAGCCAAATTATAATGCAAAAAAAGTTGCATTCAATCCAACTTCCGAAGTCCCCATAGTCAATTACAGTCCCAAACGTGTTTCAAAGTCCAAAGTCTCTTCTGAGACTCATGCAGTATCTTAGCTATAGTCACCTGTAAAATCAAAATAAAAAATCAGATCACATACTTTCAACATATAATAGCACAGGATATACATTACCATTCTAAAACGTAGGGAAGGGAACATAGCAAGGACATACTGAACCAAAGCAAGACCAAAAACCAGCTGGGCAAACTCCAAACTCTATATCTTCATTTCTGAGGTCAAAACACTCTTCAGATCTCCAACTCTGTGTAGCTTTGTTGACTGCAACACACTTCTTTCTCTTGGGTTGGTTCCACACCCTGTTAGCAGCTCTCCCCATCAGGTATCCCACAATGCTGGCATCTCCAACATCTTGGGTTCTCCAAGGCAATTCGGGCTTCAACTTCACAGCTTCATGCAATGGTCTTCCTATTAGGCCTCCATTCAGGGACACCCATGACACATGCATGACCTCAGTGGCTTTCTTTAGGCATAGAGGCAAATTCCATAACCCATTTCTTCTATCCTTAGTTCTGACGTTTACTCCCAAGTTCTGATGTTTACTGGGGCTGGAACATGACCCCTCATTCAATTACATCTTCATCAACTTTCTGTCCTACACTGTCTAATCTTGGCCGTCCTGAAACTTTCTCTGTAGACAAGGCTGGCCTCAAACCCAGAGATCTGCCAGCCTCTGCCTTCTCAGTGCTGGGGTTAAAGGTGTGCCCCACCACACCCAGCTCTATGCTTTTCTTTAGTTTAATATTCACAAGTTGGAAATTTAGCTAAGTGGGATCTTTCCCTGAGG
This sequence comes from Cricetulus griseus, assembly GCF_003668045.3. Lineage (NCBI taxonomy): Eukaryota > Metazoa > Chordata > Mammalia > Rodentia > Cricetidae > Cricetulus > Cricetulus griseus. The sequence continues at coordinate 54,372,582 of NW_023276806.1, read as the reverse complement.
TCCCTATTCCCTTTATTCCATTTCTAAATCCGTTTATCTCCTTGAACATAGAATTTAGCTTTATTTTACTTTCTGGTGTTCTTCTCCTCAAATTTTACTTTCTGTAATTTACTGGGCTCACCTTGTTCCTTTTCATTTTCTATCTTCATTAGAGTTACCACTGATAGCCACATGATAGAGTATTGCTAGGCTGTTTTGATATTTCTTCTGCCAAAGAATTAATCCAGCTTTTCACTTTAGCCTCAGGCAGACTCTTTAGACAAGGGCAAAAGGCAGCCACTTCCTTCACCAAAACACAGCAAGAATAATTCCCAGGCAACATATTCGGAAACCTCTTGTGCCAGCTCCCAACACTTCAAATCATCATCAGCACTACTGTCTTCCATGCTCCTACTAGTATGCCCCATTAATCAGTGCTTAAAGCATCCCACTGCTTTCCTAACACAAAGTACCCAAGTCCATATTACTCCAAACAAAAGCATGGTCAGGCCTATCACAATACTCCAGTCCTTAACTTTTATCTTTGTTAGAGTTCCTATTGCCATGAAGAGACACCATGACCACAAGAACTCTTATAAAGAAAATATTTAGTTGGGGTGGCTTGCTTACAGTTTCAGGGGTTCAATCCATTACGGGGAGCATGGTGACATACAAGTAGACATGGTGCTGGAGCTGAGAGTGCTACATCTTGCAGGCAACAGGAAGTTGACTGAATGTCACACTGAGAGAAGCTTGAGCAAAAGAGACTTCAAAGTCCACCCCCACAATGACACATTTCCTCCAACAAGGTCATACCTCCTAATAGTGCCACTCCCTTTGGGTGCCATTTTCTTTCAAACCATCAAACTGTTCATCATTGAAGGAAGTCAGGACAGGAACTCAAACAAAGGAACCTGGTGGCAAGAGTTAATCAGAGGCCATGGAGGGATGCTGCTCACTGGCTTGCTTCCCATGACTTACCTAGCCTGCTTTCTTTTAGAACCCAGGATCACCAGCCCAGGGATGGCATTACCCACAATGGGCTGGACCCTCCCTCATCTATCACTAATTAAGAAAATGCCCTACAGGCTTGCCTACATCCCAGGTTTATGGAGGTTCCCCCCTCTTGGATGACTTGTTTCAACTTGTGTCAAGTTGACAAGAAACTATCCATCACACCCATTTATTATATCATTTGCTATGCCTCCTCTTTTTTCTGTCTATTTAGCCTTTCTTCTCTACTATTTCTTCCCTTACCCTGTTTCTTTCCATTTCTTTCCTGACATCTCATCTATTTATTACTTCTCCATTTACCCTAATTAGCATTTAACCTTACAGCACATTCTGAAGTAGCTTTGTCATTTTGTCTCTTATGGTTACTACTACTTATATATTTGGTCATTTTTTTGTGTTTTTCTATATGTTGTGTGCTTTAGTGTTGTTCCTATTATAACAGTTTCTTTTTTTCCTAAGATTCCCAAATAAAAGCATAGGAGATATCCAACCCAACTGATGCACATATTGCAACAAAGACACAAGAGAAAGGAAAAGATCTTATCTCCTCAACTATTAAGCTTGAAGATGCTGACGTTAAAATGCCATGTGAAATTTGGAAACATTTACTAGTAAAAATGGCCAAGGACCTATAAGAGGGTACAAATAAGCAGATGGATTCAACCCAGGAACGGGACTAGAAAGTCAGTACATGGAAGAGTATGTTGTTATCAAAACATATGAGAAAAATAAGCAACATGAATGAGAAGTCAGCAATGTATAAGAAAAGGTCAACAAGAAAGTTAAAATTCTGAAAAAAATATATATCTAAGTGTTGGAAATGAAAAGTTTCAGGAAATCAAATTTAAAAAGTAAAAAAAAAAAAAAAAAAAAAAAAAAAAGCCAGTAGACTTGATCAACCAGAACTAATTCCAGATAGGATGGGCAAAGCCAATGAAATACTACATTCAATGTCAATAAAGAAGCAGATAATAAATGAACATGACTATAATGTGCAGAAGATCTAGAGTATGATAAAGAGATCAAATCTAATAATCCATGGCTTGGAATAATTTGAGATAAACACTAAAAGACAAAGAAGCTATTCAGTGAAGTTATAGCAGAAAGGCTCCCAAACCTAAGAAAAGAAATGACATCTAAACACAAGAGACGTGTGAACCCCAAATAAACATGACCAGAAACACAATCTCTTCATAACATACTATGGTCAAGATGTCAAAATGCAAAGCAAGACATAATGTTACAAGCTGTAAGGGGACAACACAGCTTTTGTTAAATTAGGAATAGATGAACAAAGAACACCTAAGAAGAAATACATGATAGCCAATACATTAAACCAGCAAACACTAATACTAATAAGATATAAAGAGAGGAGAAAAAAATAAACCAACTAACCAAAAAAAATAACTAAGAAAATTAGAGGAACTAATAAATTTCTCTCAATACTTATCTTAAGTATAAATGGCTTCATCTCAGCAATGAAGAAATATAGACTGGATGACTGGATTAGAAAGCAGATCTAAACACATTTTGTCTCCAAGAAACACATCTCACTGTTAAAGATATCCACAGATTGAGAGCCAATGTGAGGAAGTCAATCTATCTACCAAGTGGAAACACTGGCTTAGCTATTCTTGTGTCTGATACAGCATAATTAAAACCAAACTGAAAAGAAATAAAGCTACCACATATTAGTAAAGGGGAAAGTAATCAATTAGATAAAATAATTATAAATGTATAAATATACATGTGCAAAGCCTTGGGGCTCCCATTTTATAAAACCAACAATAATGGGCATAAATAGTCACATGGGTCCTGATTCAATAAAAGCGGGTGATTGAAATACCCTACTTGTCTTTAGATAGATCATTCAAATTATAATTCAATAAAGGATTCTCAGTTAAACTATACCATAGATGAACTAGAACTATTAGCTGTCTACAAAATATACCATCCAACAGAGGCACAGTGCATTTTCTTCTCAGAGACACAGAACATTCTCTAAAATTGGTCACATTCTAGACCGCAAATCAAGTCTCAACCAATACCAAAGAACTGAAATAACTGCTTGTGTCTTGTCAAATAACAGTTGAATAAAACGAGAAACTAACATCAGAAGAAAGTACTGAAACCACAAACACATGGTAATTGAACAATACACTCTTGAATGACTAGAAAGTCACTGAAAGATCAGAGGTAGCTTTTTTAATTCCTATAATCAAATCAAAATGAAAGCATGACTTGACAGAACATTTGGGACACAAGTAAGGCAGTTCTAAGAGAAAGGGTGATAGCTTACACTTTACTGAAGCATTGTGATCGCAAATACATAATCTCACCATGTAATTGAAGATCTCAGGAAAATAAGGATAAACCAAACCCCAAACCAGCAGGTGATGAGAAATAATAAAGACTGGGTCAGAAATTAATGAAATGGGAAAAATAAACAATATATAGAATCAAAGAGTCTGTTCTTTACAATATGATTGACAAAGGCAGAGTTAAACTAACCAAAAGAAAAGGAGAAGGCCCAAACTAACACAATTAAAGATGAAAAGGAGGAGGTAGCTACAGATTGGAATGAATTCCAGAAAATCATTTGGGAGAACTTTGAAAATTTATGTTTAAAGAAACTGGAAAATCCATAAGAAATGAGTAAATTCTTGGATGCATGTGATCTAACAAAATTAAATCAAGAGGAAGTAAATGGAATATAAGCAGCTCAAACAAATCCATAACTACCAATGAAAATGAAGCAATAATTTTTTAAAAAAATTCCTTCAACAAAAGAGTCCAAGAAAGGAGAGATGTTCTGCCAAATTCTGCCAACTCTTTAAAGAAAAGCTAATACCAAAGTTCTTCAATAAAACAGAAAGAAAAAGAACACTCCCAAACCATCCTAGGAAGCCAGAATAACCCTGATACCAAACCCAGACAATGATACAACCAAAAAAGAAAACTACTGACTGATTTCCCTGATGAACATAAACTCAAAATTTTCAACAAAATTATTGCAAACTGAATTTAAGAACTCATTTAGCTGATCACTCTAGACATTCAAGGATGGTAACATACAAGCCAATAAGTGTGATTCTACACATAATAGATTCATGGATACAAGTCATACAATTACCTCAATATAGGCAGAAAACTTCTTGGGCAAAGTTCAAAATTCCTGTATGGTAAAAGCCCTGGAAAATGGCTATCATCGAGCAAATAAATGACAACAAAGCTTGACAAAAATAAGGGGGAAGTGAAGTATTTATAGACTGCTGATGGGAGTGTGAACTCTTGTGGACAACATGGAAGTCACCATGGATATTTCTAAAAGAATGAAATATAGAAATACTACATGACCAAGCTATACAAGTCCTGAGTATATATCCCAAGGACTGTGATTGCATCACAGAGGTGTTCGTTGCTGCATTGTTCACAGTAACTAAGAAATGAGACAAGTGTACAAATCCATCAACAGAGGCTGAATATAGAAAATGTGGTGGAGTTTTCTCAGTAAAGAAAAATGAAATCATGACCTTCATAGGAAAGTGGGTGAACTAGAAAGTATTATGCTAAGCAAAATAAGTCAGGTATTATCTCTCATGTATAGAACCTGTATTTAAAATTATGTGTGTAAATATATGTGTGTACTTGTGTGTATGTGTATCTATCACATTTTCATTATGCATTTATGTGTAGATGGACGTCTCAGCTGATTTCCGTGTTATTGTGAAAAGAGCAAAAATAAACATGGATGTGTAGCTAGCTACCTCTGTTGTGGGTACATGCTGACAGTGGTATAGCCAGATGAGTCATATAGTAGTTAGTGTTAGTCTTGAAAAGCTTCTACACTGATTCCCACAGTGGCTAAACTAATTTACACCCCTATCAACAGTAGATAAGGACTCCTCTTTCCCACAAAAGCAAACAAACAAAACGAAAACCTGCCAGCCTGTATCTTATGTTCTTACCTAAATCTTAAGACTCCCATCAGAGGAAATTCAGCTTTCTTTAGAGTGAATAAGATCTGCATATTGGAGAGGAACTACATGAATGTATAAAAAAAATAAATAAATGCTGACCAAAGGCTGGAGGCTGGTCCTCTTCAACAGTTCTCCCTCTATTTGAGGAGCAGAGCCTGGAGGCAGGGATAAAGGACAAGGTAAAGCTCTGGGATAAGGGGATAAGGGACAAAAATCAATGCTCCTGAGCAGACAGCATCTATGCTATGTCTGAGTAAAGATCACAGGACCCATCATGGTGGCCATGGGCATCATTTCTGACACTTTCATAAGTATTCCTTGGCTGGCTATCCCTTGGGCTAGATAGAGCCTACAGCCAGCCTGTCTCCCTCAAGAGAGGTAAGGAAGAGAGAGAGCCAGGGCTCATTAACCCTTGGCAGCCCTACCCCAGCACTGATGGGCCTGGAAGACCTGAGGCGTACTTAGCAGAGGGGAGGTGATGAGTGTGGCAGGTGAGATGGAGGTGATGGCAGATGGTTGCCACTATTCTGCAGTTCACATGCAGGCTTCCTGTGAAAGGCTGTCATCCAGAAAACAGCATCGATTGGGAAACAGACCCAAAATGAGACATGACACTCCAGGGGAGATGGAAAGAAGGAATGATCAGGAGGGAATAAGTGCTGACTTTTAGCTACAAAAGCCAAGAGAAATTAACTATGGAGCATTCCTGAGTGAAGGGAGCAATAAATCAGTGTGTCGGAGAATTGCAATTATTTTAGCTGGACCTTCAACCTACTGATACCAAAGACATTGGGAAAAGAACAAGATGGCCCAGTGCGAAGGTTCTGGAAATCTATGTGAACATCTATTAGATTTGCTTCAACCCCAGAACTGGAGCTTCAGTGTTTAAAGACTTGAAAAGTCCCACAATGGGAACCCACCCCCACCCCCACCCCCCAAAAAAGGTGTCCAAGAGCCATTCAGCCCCAGAGCAATATACACCAGAATTACTTCCTGCACTGACTGGTGCCCGGCTGGCACAAAAATGTGTTTGTTTCGTGAGACTGGCTCACAAAACAAAACAAAACAAAACAAAACAAACTGCTGTGAGTTATAAAGCAAAAAAACACAACTGGTCCTAGGCCAACTTTAAACACTCAGGTTTTAATACCAAAATTGTCACCCATTTGTGGGTAGCAAAGGCACAACAGAAGCCCCCTGACCAAGATGGAGCTCATTGCCCCCCCCCACTTCTGTGACTCCCGAGTCCCGTGTTCCTTTCCAGCCTTGGAGGCTGCAAGCTTTACCAGTATGCTTGCTTGACCTTTCTCCTTCTCACGAGTCCTAATCTCAGCAGCTATTAAATCCTGCTCTTTCTTCTTCAGGGAAACATTTACATGTGTTCTTCACTAGTCACTTGGATGGCTGTAAGCTCAGCCCAGTTCGGGCCCTTGCACCTGTTTTAGGGTCCCCTGACTCCTCCCTTCTGTTCTATCTGCATGTCCTTTGATTTGATGAGGCTTTACTATGCCGTGTCCCCCTGTGATTCGATGATTACATATTCCTACCAAGTCTTTCCTTGGTCACATTAACTTCATCACCTGGACCTGCCCCATCACCTGTGTTCTGAATTCTGAAACCCTCTATGGCTATCTGGCAGAGCTGTGCTCCATCTTCATCTCTTCCCTGACTCTCAAAGTAACAAGACTTCCATGACTTTACTCCCTCTGATAGAACACCACATTTAATCATGTAAGTGTTAATCACAAAGATAAATTATAACCTACACATCCACCTCATCTGACTGCCTGCTAGACAGTTCTTTGCATATAGTTTCACAAGAGTGAATTCTAGACAAACATTGCTGACCTTATCACCATCGTGTCTACAGTCCATCTCTCATACTTATTCTAAACCCACACTTTTCTCCTTGACCCCCTACACTTATTTAAATCCTACCACCCACCAAGACACACCCTGTTGCTAAACTGCATGGGACCCTGAGTTGCAGAGTCCTAACATGAATTTCTAGACTGGTAGTTGAGGATATGACTTTACAGTGATACCACTTGAAGGGGAATGTTTGACAAGCATTGCAAGACAACCTTATAGACAAGCAGAGAGAGACATATCTGCACCCTACTATGAATTGGGTGATAACTAATTAAATTCCATGTGCAAAGTGTGTAGGCCCTGGACCTATACCTAAATTATTCTAAAGATATAAAGCCTCATTTATATTAATGATTCCATTTAAGGTTTATATGACATGCTTAACACATAAATGACAAATAGCAAATAATAACTGCTCAAATAAGAAAAGAAGTAGGAGAGTGGACACATGACCTATCAGAAGTTGGTTTGAAAAGTGTCTGAGTTTTGTTGTTGTGTTTTGTTTTGTTTTGTTGGGTTTTTTTGTTTTTTGTGGGGGGGTTGTTGTTGTTGTTTGTTGTTGTTTTGTTTTTTTGGTTTTTCGAGACAGGGTTTCTCTGTGTAGCTTTGGAGCCTATCCTGGCACTGAAAAGTGTCTGAACTTTAACCCACACTGACCTCCCTACACATCCACCTCATCTGACTGCCTTCTAGACAGTTCTTTGCATATAGTTTCACAAAAGACTATATGCAAAGAGACTATGTAACTGTTGTTACATTTTGTAACAACAGAATGATGGGTGAAGAAAGGAAATACCGGAGGAGGAGGTTACATAGTTTCAAGTGATGAAGAAATGCTGAGCAGAGCCATGCAGAGCTCTGTGGCTGCAGAGAGATGGGTAAGTGACATAGCTGAGGAGACTATAGAATAAGAGAAGGAAATACAACTCTTCAGAGCAACTAGTGCTCTAATGTATATCAGGAAATCTCCAGGAGAGGTGTGAGTCTTCAGGGTTCCAAAACATCCTTGAGTGTGAAACTGACTAGCCACCCCTCACCCCAGCTGGGATGAGTGGAAGATACTTTGGGACACATTGATTTAAAGAAAAGGAATTCTATCTCTGGTCTAATCAGAGCCTATGTAACATGTATCATACACTCTGGCACTCCGGAGGGGAGGAAATGGGATCACTTGGGCAGGATTAGAAACAGCAGTCTAGTTAGTAGAATTCAAAACTATAACGTTTTGTCTGAAAAAGAATGGGCTTGGCAGGAGAGCAGGGTGACCCACAAAATGTCGGAGGGCTTGATCATTATAATTAAATTTGTGATGCTAGCTTTCTGTCACTGTGATAAAAAAAAAATCATCTGATGCTACCAGAATTCTGTCACTGGTCCACTATCCAATTGAGAGGAGTGTTTTAGTTCAGAGGCTGGGTTTTCACTGGGGATAGCTATGAATGAGGAAGAGGATCCCTTTTAGAGAAAGGAAGGAGCTGCAATGGATAAAAGCAGCGGTTTATGACTCCATGCAGGCTCTCCATTTGTCCTTTGACATTTGTTGTTGTTTTGCTTGTTAATAAATGGTAAAGAAATCACTTATTATCTGTTGCCCAATGAACATGGCCTTGCTGGAAATTGCTAGAATGTGTCCTTTCCGAATGTCCCCTCTGTGGTCTGATGGAGTGTGAACACCCTCCCCACACCCCTACCTTCCCAAATGGCCTGCGGCCTGAAGGAAGGTGTGTTTTGGCTCCTAAGTTCAGAGGTTTCAGTCTATAGCAGGTCCAATTGCTGTTGGACCTATGGTGAGGCACAGCATCATAGGGAATGGATACATGAGGAATAGACTGCTACTTCCTGGCAGCCAGGATGAAAAAAAAGAGAGACAGGCAGGAACAGGGACAGCAATGTGTCAAAGGCACATGCCAATGACCTGCTTCCTTCAACTAGGTGCCACTTTCTACAGGTTTTTCGACCATCAGCTGAGAGCCATGCCTTCAATATATATGCTCAGGGGTAGCATTTATGATATAAGCTATACTACATGCAAAGATCTTTATAATTACTATTGTGTGCATGCATGACAAGTATATGTGGTCATGCATGCCATGGCACATGTGTGGCAGTCAGAAGACAACTCTATGGAGTCAGTTCTCTGTGTCTACAATAATGTAGATTCTGGGGATTGAACTCAGTCACCAGGCTTGTGTTACAAGTGCCTTTACCCACTGAATCATTTTGCTACCCCATAATACATGCACAGGTCTATCACACACGAAAGGAATTTGGCTCATTTGGGTAGGAACACAGAGGATGAAACAAGAATCTGTAGTTGAAGTCCACAGTGAGTCATGTTTTAGCTCCATCTTAGGAAGTTTCTCTGCTACATATTCCTGTTGGCTAAAATTCTGGCAGTCCTTATAGCCCAGCCAGGAGTGTGGAATTCTAGCATTTCCAGTTCTCCTGCTTTACCCTTCCTTTTGGCACATCAGCCAGAGTTGAGGTCAATCATGGTACCAGAGCTCTATCTTAGGTAGTTTAATAAGAGAGGAGTCCAAAATTGGGATATAGGAAGGACAAATAGCAATCCCCCAGCCCAAAGGGAAAGAGAGAGAAAATGGGAATGTGAGCCAAGAGTCAGACCCAAGCACAACAGCATCAGAGTGAGTACAGGCCGGTCTCCACCCAGGTAATCGTTGTGAACAGCAACTTCTGTGCGAGTTAGAATATGAGATGCTGTGCCGATGTAAAGATTCTGAATAGCAAGTGGTCCCAGAATGGTCAAGCTAGGCAGCAGCAGCAGTCCTTCTTAACCTGTCCCTGCCTGCCATAAACAATATACAGTTAAGTGCCATCCCTGAAAAGAACAGTATTTTCCCAAGTCTCCTTCAATTATCTTCTTTAGACTAATCACATAAAATCTCTCCCTTGCCTTGAATTTCTTCAGCCTTTTAATTCATCCAAGCTCCTCACTTTTAAATGAGGAGTACTGGGGAAGGGAGATGGTACATGACGATGATGGAAGTTGACAGATGGTATGTGGAAGAGCACAACCTGGAACAAGATGATCTGAGTTTCTCATCCTACTTTTGTTCCTCTGTGTTCCCATGACACCTACTATAGTGCTCAATCCCAGCCTGTGTCCCATGAGTACTAGCTGAAGTAAATTAAGTCAATACAATGTGTGAAGACGCTGTGCTGAATATTCCATTTAAACAGCAAAACTGAAAGACTGAAGCATGACTACAACTTCTGCTCTAGGTGGAGGCTGCCCATACAGAGAGAAGGGCTCCTAACTTGGGCAACTTCTTCAAGAGTGTGTTGACATGAGCTCTGGGTGTTGACCCCAGGAAGATACTATGAGCCCAGACATAGCACTTTGGATTCTGAAAGGAGGCTGAAGAAGGGCTCTGGGGAGTCTTCAGTCCCTGGCCGCCTATAAATAAAGCATAATTTTCAGTTGAAATATGGGCTATGGGTTTCTCCTTTCTTGGCATTTGGGAACTCCCTGAGGCCCCCAGAGTTGTGCCGCCAGAAAAGGCCATTAACTCCCACAAACTCAGGGGTAAGTGCTCCTTCCCAGCCAAGGCTCATAAAATTTCAAACAGAAACCCTTCTGAACCCAGGAAGAGCAGCCCAGTTGACAAGAAACACATGGGCAGGGCCAACACATGGAATGCATTTTGCTCTGAACAGCTCCTTTTGATGATGTTTCCAAGGGCTGTGACCACAGCTCTCTGCACCTTCATGGCAATGCTTTAGCTCTTGTTTTGTAGGCCTTGGCACCTGGTTGGATCTGAGTTCCCTGGTACTCAATGCCCTCATTGTACCACAATAGCATCCTCAGCCTTGTGGGCATGAACACATCTTACAATGTCACTGTCTCCACTGGACCGTCTCCACCTCCACCACAGCCCTCAAGCTACAAGCGTGGGCCTCGGCTTTCCGGCAGGCGGCCTGTCACGGAATGTTCACCCCAGCTGCATGGAAGGCCATCTCCCTGCTTGCCCCACCTTCCGAGAGGAGCCTCCAGGCCTAAGACACACAACTTCTTCATCAGGTTCTCAAAAGTACCCTGGCAGATCCCACCACCTTCATCCATCCTTGTAACACTCCCCAGAAGCCATTGCTACCGTCATCACTGAGAGCCCTACACCCTGAACATGTGTAGCTGCCCCATCCTCCTCCACACCACCAGGCCTTCTTAGGTCTTCCTCCCAACCTGGAAGGCTTTATCTCCTGCTATCCATTCTCCTCCATGTCAAGGAATCCTTTATGAAGCCTTCCTCAATGTCCCTGTCCCTTCTATTGCCCCTTCCGCTGTTGTTTCATTTAACATCACACCTAAAAGGAGAAATAATATTGGTCATGGTACACACTCCTGTTGAGAATCCCTGCCGGTACTCTAATGGAGCTTTCTTGAGAGTGGGAAAGACCCCACACTGCTTCTCAAAGCCAAACCCCCGCCTCCTGTTTCCATTTGTAGGTTCTAGTCTTCCTGATAGATACATCCCAGCACTTACACTCCAGTAGATAGATCTTAAGACCAGGCTGTCGCATTGATATGAAGTTTCTTCTTTTGCACTGTAGTTCATCGTTGTAGGCAGATAGATTGAAGAATAGGTAAATGGAAGAAAGGATGGTCAGATGGATGGGTAAGTGGAAGGAAGGAAGGAAGGAAGGAAGGAAGGAAGGAAGGAAGGTCTAGAGAAATAGTGTCTTTTGAAAGGCCTTCTGCTTTATCAACTCTGGCTTCCTATGTCGAATATAAGAAACTTAAATAACTACCTAAGATAAAAGAAAGATAGTTTTCTCCAGCCATGAGGCCACTCAGTTTTTCTTCCCCAGGAAACTGCACAGCACTCCAGGTACAAATAGTAAAGTCTTTTCTGTTCCGAGCAGTCGGAGGTCATGACCCTGGCAGCACCTTGTCACTGCTCTGGGGAAGGGCAGACCCGCTCCTTCTCTTCTCCCTGGAGATCACCAGCTGCTCCCGGGTCCCCAGCACCTGCAAATACCTCCTGTACCACACTTCACCCTCTTTGCTGCATTCCTAACAGGCATTGAGTATTCACTTTGAATAGTTTTCTCTTGAATTTAAGAATGAGGGGTGGGAGTTGAAAACTTAAACATCAGACGTAATCCATCTAACCTCAGAGAAGAGCACAAAACTGGGGGTGGGGGCGGGGGAAGCCCCTGCCCAGAGGGCTGGCAGTGTATAAATTAGACACACAGAGAAAAGATAACAAGACAGGGCAGGCAGCCATCAGGAGACAGGTAGCAGCCAGGGATAACTGTCTTTGTTTCTGGCCAAGTCAACTGTCACCTGCAGCTCAAGCAAAGGCTCAGGGAAGAGATTCGAAGGGGGTACAGGAGTGCCGGCTTAGCTGCAGTAGCAAGTAGAGATGAAGGTTCCGCTGAGAGGGGCCCAGAACTGTACTTCCGCACTTCCTCCCTGTGTACATGTGTACAGCATACCACTGAAAGGGCTCCCTGTCTCCAAGTCAAGAGGAAGAGGCAGGCATGAGGACCCAGTTGGGGACTCAGAAGGTGCCTGGACTTGGCCTTGGCTTTACTGTGTCTTCCAACATTGGGGTATTATTGTGCTGAAGCTGTGGGCAACACCTTCCCACCCCTCACCCCCTGTCATATTCTGTAGTGTCCTCCGTTTGTCAGCCTCACTGTTTAAGCTATACTGTATCACAGCATAGAACATCTTGTCACACCAAAACCAAAGTCCAGACCTTGTGGAATGCCCCATAAGGCTCTGTGAGCAATCATTTGTACTCACATTTCCAGACATAAAATTGGTGCTCTTTAGACAATTCCATGGCCATGCATGCTCAATGTTCATGTCAAGAAGGATGTATTCTAATTCTTTTACAGAAATTAATTCATCAGCTTGGGTCATAATATTGGAAGAGAGTGTCTCAGGCCTGCCAGTGTAGCACTCAATTCTGGCCTTAGTGAGGACACAACTTGAGACTTTACCCCAGTCCCTCCACCTCTCTGCTGACTGACACCCACCCCCTGCATCAGCAGCATTGTAAACTAGAGAAGCAGCAAGGGACTTTGCATGTGTCAGTTTGCATTTGATTCAGAATGTTCCCTGAACGTCAGTTACTAAACAGTGACTACCCCAATTACACTGTTTTAAGTTACACTGTCATTTAGCATGTGGCTCTTTTTATTTCTCTTCCTTCTGTGATTTCAGTCTTGCTTAAGAGGCTCTTTTCTTCAGAGAGTGTAAGGGCCATGTCCTGTGTGTCTTTGACCTTGACCTGACTTGGGCAATGAAGAAAGGACAGACACACAGACACATGGTACAGAAAAACCAGGAAGGTGGGTTACACTCACTCTGATGGAGCAGCACTTCTCTGTAACAACAGGCTGGAACCTTAGTGCTTTCACTATGTACAGCACAGGGGCAGAGTGAGGTAGCCTCAGTAAGGTATGTCTGTAGATGCTGTCATCTGGAAGAACAAAGCTGCAGTTGCTGGTTTTTATACAACCTTCTGAGCGTGGCCCTGGGGGAAGGCTTTGCCACTGCTGTGGGTCTGAGGCACTGTGTTCTTGACATGCCCACGTCCATGTCAACAACACACACACACCCTGGGGACTTCATCTGCCCTTTACACATTCACTCAAGGCTTCCTCAGCTCCTACACAAAGAGGCTCAGAAGGTTCAACAGTTCTGATGAAGGTAAAATTGAAACATCTCAGCAGACTCTTCAGACTTGTTGGAGAGAACTCTCTCTGGTGTATGAGAAGGTGACAGATTTTAGCTCCTGGACAAGATGAGGGATGGGAAATGGCAGGACAATGCCAAAAGGAATGAGCTTCCTAGAAGTTTCCAGGCCCAAGGTACCAGCCTCCTGAGAGCAAGCTGGACTGGGGACCCAAGTCCTTACTCCCAAACTGTGCTGGGGCCACTTGCCTGCATCTGCTGCTGAGAATGGGAGAGTTTGGGACAAGCCCTGATGTGTGCAGTGAAAGCTGTCTTTCTGGAATTGCAAGTGGATTAATGAGGTTGAGTTTTACAGAAAACATGTTTCCAAACACATTCGCCACAGGCCAAACTCTCCACGGGGGAGATTTACTTTTAGAAGCACTTTGAACTTGCTTTCTCTACAGTATCTGAGAGAAAACTCACCCTGTGGTTACCTGTGCTGCTTACCGTGAACCTTCTGTGATCTGATGACCGTTGAGCAGAGTCCCACCATGGTAGTGTCACTTGCTCCATGCCAACAAGAGAAAAGAAACACATGCAAACGTCCAGGAGTGGAGAAGGTGGGAAGCGGCCTCCAATGCCACTTGTCCCTTTCCCGGTTCCAACGTCCCTGACTAAAACCGCCAGATCTGAGAATCAAGTTCCTCTTCGGCTTGGTCACAACCTTAGGCGTGTCCCAACTTATCTGAGGATCAATTTTCCTATTTATATAACAAAGCATTGAAAGAAAAAAAAAACACCACTCCATGTCCTCCCTAACCTAGAAATTGTTTTCAGAAGTGGAAAGCCACACCTGAAAGTGCTCCAGCTCCCCCACAGGGGAATGAATCCCTACCTATCTACACAGGGGTGAGTTTTGTCATAGCTGCAAACTTCCCATACAAAGGGGAAAGCCTTTCACCATGGCGGATCCAATCATCCAGCAGGTCTATGTGACAGGTGTTACAATCTCAGTCTGAGATCCACTCCTACAGGCTCATTTCTTTACATGTGTCTTCCTGGCTACTGGTGCTGTTCTGAGAGGCTGTAGAACCTTTGAAAGGTGGGACCACAGTGACAGAAGTAGGTCACACTAGGCGCAGCCTTTTCAGGTTAGACTCCATTCTTTTTTCCTGCTTTGCATTCTGCTGTTCTGGCATAGTGGTGTGAAGAACAGCCTATACCATATGCACCATCCTTACTGTGATCCAAGTGGCTTTTCCCCCTCGTGGCCTGCTGGACTGAGCCTTTTAAGACCACGAGTCCAAGTACATCTTCCATCCCGAAAGTGTTTCTGTCAGGTACTTTGGCTCATCCTATTTGTTTGGATCCCAGAATTCTGGCTACAGGCAGTGAGGGAATATAGAAAGGACAAACACATAGCCGGTGAGGCTGGGAGTAGCTGGGGTTCTCTAAACACAACTGACACAACCTGGAACCTCAGGTTGTTTACTGGATACAGCATGGGGGTGAGGAGAAAGGATACAGGCCAGTAATGTCAGACTGTAAACATCCTGAAGGAGGAAGCCACCACTGCTAGTCTTTGAACACACTGATCAATCAATCAGCCATAAACACTCATACTCCAAAGAAAATCCTTACCATTTCTCTTGCGCCTGGGCTATAAAGATAACAGCTTTGAAATTTGTCCCATGGGTGTGAGGCCACTCCTTTGTCAAAATGCACATTTACTGGAGATTTCTCTCACTGTGGGCTTTCTCTGCTCTGTACAGCATTTGGTCACAGTGTTACAAAAGTAACTCACACATCAGGTGACAGAGGAGGCTGTGTGCCTCATTTCCAGAGCTGACAAGTGATGAAATGGAACAATTCATTTGTTCTGTAGCACCTTTCCTCATTGATCTCCATGGTAGTTGCAGAGAGGTCAAGAGTCTCAAGAGTTTGGGGTTGAATTATATTGTAATAATTGTCACCGCTTGAGAGTCTAAGAGCCCTGTGTCTGGTGGTCCTGTGCATGAAATCTAATCTCTACAGCAATGCTATAGTTGGTCCTGTGAGTTCAATCTAATCTCTATAGCAATGCCATATATGGGTCATTCTAGCCTCCTCTTAAAGGGAAGTGAGCGTTTAAGAATGGATAGAAATGAGGAAATTGGCTTATACCGAGCCACTTGCTTCTCTATATTATAAGAAAAAGAATTCTGCTTGAAAACCTTTGGAAAATCTTAAGCTGTCCCCAAATATCTGTGAGATCTCAGAGACATCAACCCAGGGAGATGTTATCAAGACCAGATCATTAAAGCTCACCCACAGCTCTGTGCTGTTGGCTGTGGGATATTAGAAAATGGCAGACACCCCAAGCCTCCATGAAGACTCTGTCCATGGTTGGGGATCTCACCCTGAACCTAGGGAAATGACCACTTATCAACCAACCTTCCTTCTTAGATTGCAATTCACTTGACCATTTAGTGTGTGTGTGTGTGTGTGTGTGTGTGTGTGTGTGTGTGTGTGTGTGCGCGCGCGCGCGCGTTTGTACACATGGGTCACTGTGCACTTGTGGAGGCTTTTGGGAGTCCATTCTCTCCTTCTGTCGTGGGTTGAACTCAAGTAGTCAGGCTTGCATGGTAATTTCTTTTACCCACTGCGCCATCTCACCAGCCATTGGCCATATTCTTAAAGCAACTATTTATATATCTACTAAGCATATTATTTTAATGAAATTAGAATCTTTTAGAGAGCAGAGCCCATAAATTGTGCTTCTTTGCCTTCCTTACCCCACAACAAACATGAAGTAGTCAATCCCTACATGCATGACCATAGGGTGGTGAGCTGCTTGCCGACTGGGCTGTGGGAGGTTTAGTGGTGAGCACAGCCTCTTGTCCAGAAGTCCCCAGGGGATTGTATAAAGGTGAAGGGAACATGAAACTGCATTTGGAAAGGGCCTGTTTAAAGGAGGCAAGGTGGAAACCGTCCCAGAAGGGCAGAGAATTCAATCCCACACGCCACCCAGAAGAGTTAACACCAGAAACAGTGTGAAAATTAGATTTTCCCCTTTAAGAGGAGCAGAAATGCAACAACACAGAATGTTTCTCATTCTAGACAACAAGTGGCAAACAAGAAAGCCTGGCTTGGGGGATACAAAACAAGTGCCCCCAAAAGGAAGTGGAGTGGAAGATCCCTCCCAGAAGGACACTGGCCACAGTTCTCAGAAGTCAATAGGCCTCTGGGCACACATAGTCGATAGCTCCCTCAGCAGGCACTTGCTGGGGAGACTAGTGTCTATTTTGTGTGTAGAAGAAAGCTTCCAGACTGCTGTGAAAATGAAGGAAAAGGAAGAGAAGGGTACCCAAGGGTTCCATCAAGTTCCACTTTAGAAAGCAATGCAGCAAGCACTTTATTACTCATGAATGCCTTCACTACTTAACACATTGCCCATCCAGTTTCCTCTGGCAGAGTATTAACCACAGCCCTCCCATACCCAAGGTGCCCATGGGTGTCCTAGCACCTGTGGTTAGTGAGAACTCAGAGCACTTATGCATGTCCATATCCACCAAAGCAAGCATAACGATAAATGAACCTGCTACTCACCATCCCCCATTCCCAAGCTAATCCTTTGTGATTTGGGGCTTTTTCCAGAACTAGGGATTATCCACATTCCTGTTCCTCTAGAGTGTGCACTCCGGCTTATTCTATTCTCCAGTTTAAAGAAGCATTCCTGAGGTGTCAGCCCTGTGACTGTCAGGAAAGGAAAACAGTGGGAATTTCGCAGGGTTGGACCAACTCTCTGATACACAAATCTGGGATGTGTTAGGGACGTGAAAACAGCTCTGCATTTGCATGGCGCCATCCTTTCTCCAAACTCAGAGGCACAAGAGAGAGACTTTTGAGTGGGGACCTCACCAGCAAAGCAGACTCTGCCCAGCTCAGCAGCACAGACCTCCATGGCTAACTCCCCTGACCACAAAGGGCCTCCCTGGTCTTCTGCACGCAGATTGGACTTCATCCTTCCAGCATTCCAGACTGCAGGATTCCAGGCCACAGCTGAACTGACGAGCCAAACTCTACTCAAGTCCTTCCTCTACAAAGTCTTGCACATGTGCCTCTGTGTGTGTGTGTGTGTGTGTGTGTGTGTGTGTGTGTGTGTGTGTGTGTGTGTTGACACTTGTGCATGTGGAGGCCAGAGGACAACCCCATGCAGCATTCCTCAGTTTCCACAATCTAATTGGATGGGTGGAAACAGCATCTCTCACTGATCTGGAACTCACCAAGTAGTCTACGCTAGTTTAACAGTAAGGCCATGGATATTCATGCCTCTGCCTCCCCAGCACTGAGATTACAAGCAAGCAAATCCATATCCATCCTTGTCATGTGGGATGTCAAACTCAGGTCCTCATGTTTGCAAGGTAATCACTTAACCAGCTGATCCATCTCCCCGGCCATCTAGTGAATGAGAGGTGTGTTCACCTCCAGAACCTTCATCATTAACTGTTCAATTTGGTCTTTCCCCACCTCAGAGGTGGACACCTTTGGTGCCCTGTGGTGTCACGGCATAGGTGCTGTGTGAGCTGATATCACTGGTGGGATGGAAGAGAAGACCCCCAGGCTGGCTCCTGCTGACTTGTCAGGGTGGAGGCTCCTCACAACACTGATGTGTGTTCTTTCCCATCCCACCCTCACGCTCTGCCTCCTCAGCCAGAAGAATCACATCTCCCAGGCTCTGTGCTCTGTGCTAAGAAGGGACAGACAAAACTCCTATTCCCAACTGCCTAGTCACAATCACCAGGGGAGGTGTCCTCCTGTAGGACATGAATGCACAGCCCCCTTCTCTGTGTGGAAGGCAGAGGGACTTTCTTGTTTGACTTCTCAAAGGAAACAGCTGTTTTAAACTAGCTCAGGAGACGAGAAGGTAGTTGACTATTCTTGCTGTCTAAAACACAGTGACAATTTCCAGAAGGCGAGAGGCCATCTGTAAATGGTTTGAATGTATACTTTAAGTTTTATGATGATGTTCATTTTCTTCCCATACAATCCCCATAGAGATCTTTTGTTGATTTTCAATGAAGAGTTATTCTCTTATAATCTACTGTCTGTGACTCTCAAAGCTTATTAAAATGTCTTAAGTGTAAAAATACACAGTACTCACCCCAAACACATTATTAGCAGCCAATAACCCAAAACCACACACACACACACACACACACACACACACACACACACACACACACACCTGGCAGCTCAGTGACCTCTTGAGCCTTTTTGGCTGCCTTGGAAGCTGCCTCACCCTTTCTGGATTCTCTTGAGTCCCAACTTAGCCCTTAAGCTTAGAGGATGATAACAGGACTTAAATAATAGCAGTGTATATGTGTATAGCATTCAGTGTGTTACAGAACACTGGAGAAGTTCTGAGACTTTCCTATTTGTTGTTTTATTTGATAATGTATTTTGGTTTTGGTTTTTGAGGTAGATTCTTGCAATGTGGCCCAGGCTAGCCTCACACTCTCCCTCCTCCTACCTACCCTTCTAATTGATAGGGTTACAGCTGTGAGTGATTATGTCCAGCCAATCATATGTTTTTGTTTGTTGTTTGTTTCTGACTTTTAGACTATGTGTGTACATGTCCATGTATGTGCATGCATGCGTATGCAGGTATGTACTCTCATGTGTACACATGCAAGTGGAGACCACAAGATAATTTTAAGTGTTTTCCTCAGTTGCTCTCTACTCTATTTTTTTAAGTCTATGTAGCCCTGGCTGACCTTTGAACTTGCTATGTAGACCAGGATATCCTCAAACTCACAAAGATCCACCTACCTCTGCCTCCCGAGTGCTGAGATTAAAGGCGTGCATCACTACACTTGGCCAGTATACTTTTTGAGACTGAACCTGAACCTCAATGACAAGGTAACACTAGCTGACCTAGAAGCCCCAGAGGTCATCCTGTCCCTGCCTCAGTCGAACTGTGATAACAGGCATGGCACAGCATAACATTTTTGCATTGGTTTGTCAAAACAAACTGAACTTCCTGCGGCATAATTTTTCTGGTCCCAAATCACAGAGCTAGACAGGAGCTGAGACTCAAGAGATGTCTCCTGGAACCTGGCTCCCATGGTATGACTGGGCAGTGGCTCTTCCCATTTGAGAGGTGCAGCTATGGTAGGCAGGACCAAAACAACCTCACAAAACAGAGGCATGCTAAAACACCATGGGGGGGGGGGCGATGCTTGTCCATGTCTCTCATTCCAGCTCCGGCCCCTAGTCCTATTAAACCTGAGTCTGCACATGGAGCCTAATACCTGCAGCACTGGGTTTCTGGGATGCTGCTCAGGCACACTAATATCTGAGGACATTTTCCTTAACTCAGCAAGCAGATTTCTAATGCCAAAATGTCAGGCTCAAAGAGATAGCAAACTCCCCTGTAGGTTGTCATGTACCTTCTGAGCCTCCACTTACTGTGAACTTTTGCAAGAATTGTCCAAGCCCTCCTCCACCCCAAAGCTGTTCCCTCCCCACTACAGAGACCTGCTTGTGCATCTTCCCCTCTTCTCTCCTCCATCTCTTCCTTCTGTTTTGCTTGATGTTGCTAAATATACTCAAAAACGAAAGGACACTGTAAAAAGATATTAACAAAACACCTTCAAAAGCATTTTTCCACTCAAGAGCTTTCGCCTTCCACCCTTTGTGCAAGAATAATACATTATCATCCCTGTAAAATCAACAACATCTGGATCATTGATTGGGTTTCTCTCTTTCCGTTTGAATGTGAGGCATTGTGTACAACAAGTTCCCTCCTGGGACATGCTCTGGGATGGAGTTCTATCCTTCAGCTCTTTAATTAAAGTCACAAAAACATCAAGAGGGTCTCACCCTTGTAAACACAAAGAACCTTTCCAGGAAATGGCCCTGCCTCTTGTGTTAACAGATGTCACAGGGTAGGAGGGTGGAGAGTGTTGTTTTTAAATTCTCAATCTGCCTCGCTGGAGTTTTTTCCTTAGATGGTTCCTGGATAGCATCACACACTTGCCTTCTTAGCAGTCACATCACTTCATTAGCTTTTCTGGCCTGATCCACCTTGAGTGATTGTCCTGGGGATTACAAACAACCCCAGAATCACCTCCTTAGATCTGCACCGGCCATCATCCACCACCCGCTAATTTCTCTGCTTTAGGTCTTGTTCTCATTTGCCTCTGAATGCCATTTACACAGACCTGGGTAAGTCTTCCTGACTTTAAACATCTGGGTGAAAAGTGAAAAATTCTTTTAATCAAATATATAGCATCATGGTGACATGATTCCAGACATCCAGGGGAATTTTTTTAATCCAGGTTGTTTTAAGGTTATTGGCTTCAATGCCCCTTTGTATTTGTCAACATTGGACTGTTTTGGAGGTGCGAATTCTTCTGTCCCAACTGGGCTTAAGTTCCAGAAGGAGAACAGTGGATACCGTACACTGGTAAGGGCTGGCATCACAAAGGAAACTTCCTGGAATCAGGAGAGTGAGAAGAGTCGTTTTACAGAAGGAATCTTCTAGAATCTTAAAGAAGAGTAATTCTGAGTGGAGCTGTTGTCTAGCAAGTCCTCATATTTGGCCACTGATAGCTGATGAAAAAGAGAAACTTCAGGGACACTGGCTCCTTTGGGGGACTGTGTGGGGTGGTAAGGATGCCTCTACACAGACGCCGAAGTCCTGAGATGATTCTGCTGTCATAGCATGTGTTCAAATCACAGAACAGTCATAGACTACCTTCATATGTCATAATGAAAGCAACCTAGCAGGTTTTAAATGGAACTGATGGAATGGGTCCATCCAGATGGGTCAGCAAGTAAAGGCACTCGCTTGTTACCCTGATGACCTGAGTTTAATCCCAAGGACCCACATGATGGAAAAATTGATCCCAGCAAGACCTCCCATGACTGTCATGGTACACCTGCACACATCCATAAATAGTAATAGAAATAACAATAATAAACGTTTTTATGAGAGTGGGATGATAGCTTTGAAGCAGCTGTAGAAGAAAAGGCTATTCCAGCCACACATGTGGCTTGGGCACCTGTAAGGGAAGTGATGTCTCTTGGGTTTCTTGCCCACACTCCTCTCTACTCTCAATAACTCACTCCTGTCCTATGAGCCAGGATAATGGCCAAATACTCATCCTTGCTCCCTCCATCCTTGTTCCTGTGCTGTGAGATCAATCTCTGTGTGCTAGAAGCACAGACATTCCAAAGCCCTTGAGTTCTACTCAATTAGTACGTAAGCAAGAATGAAGACATAAGTGAGACTCCATCCAAATTGAGGTAAATAGGGACAGAGGCTCCAGGAGAATGGACTCGAGACTTTTGACATCTTGGAGTAAATGTTCTACAGTAGAGGAGGTAACAGTTCCGAGATAAAAACAGTTCTGAGCTGGAAGCTCTCATAGCCATTCAGTCCCAAGAAAGAGCCTGATGGTCAGTGAGTTAGTATCAGAAGGAGCAGCAGAAATAGTGCTGGACCAAGAATACAGAGATAAGTATCCCAATCTGACCCACTAAGCTCCCGTGTGATGCTAAGGGAGTTAGTTGTAGGACATCTTTGGAACTGTTTCCCCATCAGTAGGAGGAGGCAGTTCAGTCAGATGATTTTTATGGCTTCCTCCAGCTCTGACTTCCAGTTCTATCTAGGGAAGGAGCGATGACCTTGATGATAAAGTGGTGCTGCCAAAATCACCCTCCTCCACCCACACTCGTTCTCTCGTGGGCAGCATGCCTTTCATTACCTTGTTGATAACGGAGTGACACACACACACACACACACACACACACACACAGAACTCCATCAAATGAGAAAGCACAGACAGAGCAGAGAGAAAAGAGGATTGTGTAAGAGGGATGAAGAGCTTCTACAGGACTTCCCAAGCCTCTGCTCTCCAAGACCACAGCTGAGGGAGTATGTTCCCCATGGGTAACCTAAGGAGATGACACTCTGTCAGCACCCTCCAGCTCCCCCCACACCCACAGCTTGTCTACTAATAATCCTCTTGAAGCATCCAGTCAGTCCTTGGCCAATGTTCTCTGCCACACCCTGTTTTCTCCAAGCTGTGTGGATACTCTGGTGTATTCGTGTAAGGCTAAGATGCTGACCTCCTGGGATCTAGGGAATACAGCATACTTTTAGTCAGGTAGTTTTTTTTTTCCACACACAAAACATCTCAAAACTAACTAGTTTAAAGCAAAGACCATTTCATCTGCTCTGATTCCATAGTCATCAGAGGATGGAAGAGAACTACCCAATAGAAAAACAGTGCAACCCATATATATTAGTTTGACATTTCTACTGGGAACATTTTTAAAAGTTAAGAGGTAAAAATAAAGCACATTTTAATAATGTTTTTAAATTAATTCAATACACCCAATGGGCAAGGGCCATAGCTCAATGGTAGAACACTTATCTAGCATACACAGTGCCCTGCATTCAGTCTTCAGCTCTGTGAAATAAAACACAACCCCAAAGCATCAGCAGTGAAGTGTAGCTCAATGGCAGAGCACTTTCCTAGCATGCAAAAGGCCCAATGTTCAAATCCCAGCTCTGTAAAAAGGAGAGAGGTTTGCAACATACCCAAGATACTGCTTTAAATATGTTTAATATAAAGCTAGGTTCATCCACACAATGGAGGAGTGGTTCCTGTCAGGAACATAGTCCGGGGTACCAGTACTTCCTAAATTTCTGTTACTTTCATGTTAACCAGTTTCCCATTAGTCAAACAAACCACATGCCAAAGCCAAAAGCTAAAAGGGTGGTCATTAGGGGTCAGTTGGAGGAGAGCGGTTCTCCCGGTCCCTAAAGCCTAGAGAACAGTCCGTCCCTCTCAAACTCTAAAGTTCCCAACAGGAGGAAGCATGGCAGCTACAATAACCTGTAATACCTTCTTTCCCCTGATGACTACGTACCACACAAATACATCTTATACATTTATACCCATGCTATTTAATACTCATTTATAGCCACTCTATTTAATATTCATTTATTTGTATTTAATAAAGTATCCTTAGCATGTTTCATACTATTAAATACTCTTCTAGAGCTTGCAGTTTAATGGCTTTGTTCTTGTCTACTCTGCAACTATATCACAATTTACTTAATAATCCTTTATTGTTGAAGATTTATTTCCTATTTTCACACTTACAAATATTAAAGGAATAATGTGACTTTGTATGTCTTTTCATTCACTTAAGAATGGGCTCCAGGCCAGGCGGTGGTGGCTGCATGCCTTTAGTCCCAGCACTCGGGAGGCAGAGGCAGGCAGATTTCTGTGAGTTTGAGACCAGCCTGGTCTACAAGACAGTTCCAGGACAGTCTCCAAAGCCACAGAGAAACCCTGTCTCGGGAAAAAAAAAAAAAAAAAAGAATGGGCTCCTGGAAATGGAACTCCAGTTCTATTTCATGGTATCTGATTCAATCCTCTAGGCAACAGAAGTTTCTAAGCAACTAGATCCATGGCAGAAAGTCACAGGTTAGTAGAGATCATACACACAACAATGTGATTAGAAGTGGCATCCTCAATGACCCATTTCCTCTAACTTGGTTTTCCCTCCTCATATGTTCATCACATCTCAATAAATGCCATCAATCATGACTCCATCAATGAATTCATCAATTGGGAAGCCAAAGCACTCCCCAAAGCCCTACCTCTGAACGGGACTTGTACCAGAGACCAGACCTGTATGGTCTTTTTCAACACACTTTTTCAGGAGAAAATTCATTATCTAAACATAATCCTTGGCTTAGTTAAGAAACACACAAGATGTCAAAGTAGCAAGAGCATCATGGGTGATTCAAGATGCACATGGGATGAGGGACTCAAGGAGTCCTTGTGGGACTTTGGTATTGTGCACAAGACATTGACAGAGCAAGGCCACTGAAGAGACCTGAATCTGCTTTGTATACAGGAAACAAAAAGGGCAGTAGAGGACAAGAGTGGAATCCGGTGAGGAGGCTGATACAGGGACCTTGGTTAGAGACAGATAATTAAATGTGATGGTAGATTTTAAAAGGAATGATTTGTAGGTGGGATTTTTGATAGATGAGCTTTTGGCATGGGCTAATGGGTGGATGAATGATAGAGAGCTTTACCGAAATGGAGATCATGGTATTAGATTTGAAGTAAAATTGTGTCCTTATTAAATTAGAGAAGTCCCCTGGGTACTCAGTGGAAATGTTGAATGATGGGTGGAAATTAAGCCAGCCACCAGGTGTGCAAGGCCCAAGTGCAGGTGGCAAACTGTGGATGTAGTTCTATGAACTCTTTTATTTACTCTCTCATTCAACTCTCAGCTGAAAACTGAATAAATAGCCGTAAGGACAAAAAGAACATGAACTTGGTTTGCACCATCCCAGTCAGGTGCTTCCCCAGAGCGATTGAGCAACCCTCCTCGCCTTCATGCTGCTGTTCTGTTGGTGACAATGCCCGATGAGCAGGGCTTCTCTGAGGATAGGGAGCATCCTAAACAGCACAGACAGACAGAGGCAGGTACCTGACACAGACTCTGCCCATTACAGGCTTTATGCTTTATTTGACCTGAAAGGCTTTCTAGATAAAGCAAGGCACAGGATGGGGAGGGCCCTCAGAGGGCATCTTCTCCAGGCCATGTGAGCTTGTGTCCTTCTGTTGACAGCTTCGGAGAAGGTAAAATCAACACTGTACAGCCCTCATTTGGATCTGAAATAAGTTTCTTGGGGGCGGGAGAGGGGTGATGAACTTCTTGACAGCTCTGTCATTTGTCAGCTGATAACATCATTTTCACAGATAATTAAGCCTGAGCAAAGCCAGCAACAGTAGAAGGCATTCTGCAAATCACTGCTTCTGGGAAGAATTCTCTCTCTCTCTCTCTCTCTCTCTCTCTCTCTCTCTCTCTCTCTCATATTTTGATTCTCTTTCACACTCTTTTCTTTCTTTGAGAAAGTGCCCACATGAGCCTATTTGGGGGCTGCTTGAGTTGCTTTCCTGGCTCTGCTCCAGGGAGCTTCATAGCAGGGGTTGCTCACACACGGGTAGCGGTTTTCTGGGCTATTTGTTGCTAGTTTCCAGTGTCCAGAAGACCTCTCATTCCCACGTATTTCTGGTTCAGAAAGGAGGTGCAGACTCCTGGCCACTAACAATCAGTGCACAGCTCTGAAATCAAAGGGTTGGAAAGAGGAGGAAGGGCTATTATTTCATTCCATGGTCATCTGTTTCCTTCTCATGACAGGGGCAATTCCAAACTGGCCCTACTCCAGGATCTTGGTGGGAAAATCTGTCTACCAACTACCACTGCAAACAGCGCGCTTGGGGAATGTTCCCGTGGTGTTTCTGTCATAAAGGGCCATTTGCACTCAAGAGGTTTCCACAAAGGACACTGTCCCAGTATGGTGTGTCAAGGAGAGGGCAGGGACCTGCTGTCTGCCTCCTGGCCCCCGACAGGGGAGGTGGAGGTAAGCTGCTTAGCAAGCCAGGGGCTCAGCAGGCCTAGAGCAACTGTAAACAAGCTGGAATTGATCAGCTCAGCAGGCACTTTATTCTGGGTGAATGAATTAAGCTTTCACATGTCCCAGTGCAGGTCTGCCTGTAAGCACTGCCAGTTAGAGCTCCAAGGTTGCTGGGAACACCAAAACCTGCCTGGAGCTTCCACCCAAGCAGAGAGATTGCCCTGCAGATCTTCCACATAGCAGAGTTAGACCTGAGTTAGTTAGTCCACAAGGACTAGCAGGGATCTGTGGTGATGTTTTATTTATGATCTAACAACTAAAGCTTGTCTGAAGATCTGAGTGCAAATCCAGCCATGCTAATTAGTCATAGAGGCCAGACAGTTATGGCTCACACCTTTAATCCCAGCACCTGGGAGACAGAGGGCCATCCTGAGCTACACGAAATTGATCCAATCTAAAAGAGAAACAGCTCACACAACGGTGATCCCATCATTTGGAACCACACACCTTTAATCCCAGCACTAGGGAGGTGGAGGCAGGAAGGCCTATGTCTGGGATGAGAGAGGAATATAAGGCAGGAGGAGACAGGAGCTCAGGGCAGACGGAGCAGCATTCAGTCTCTGAAGCAGTCTGAGGACAGACTCGCCCCTTTGGTCTGAGGCAGAGGTAAGAGCTAGTGGCTGGCTGCTTTGCTTCTCTGGTCTTTCAACTTTCCCCCCTAATATCTGACTCCAGGTTTTTATTACTAAGACCAATTAGAAATCGTGCAACAGGGATCCAAGAACCAAGTGAAAGCCAAACATTGCCTGAGCTTCATAGTGATGGAACTCATCCCTGTCTGGGTCTGCTTTCACCACTGTCCTATCAAAACAGAACGGCAGGAGCAGACCTGTGGATGACAGAGGTCCCGACCCAATTGCATGCAGGCGGGAAGGAGTTTCTTGCCTCAGATTTCTCCTCTTTACGAATATTACAGTGTACGTGGCCTAAACTAGTCTCTTTGTCCCAGACTAGCCTCAGAGAACAACAGGCACTTGAGAAATGAAAGGGAGAAGAATCTTGGACTATAGCTAACAATCCCCATCTTTGGATGAACCTAAGTTATTCAAAAGGCATGTACTGAGCTTCCCAAAAATGTTAGTTTCCCTAGAAGGCAAGAGTCCAGGTGCCTGTGCTTTCTGGGTTCATAGGTTTCTGGTGGAGCACACAGAGAACACCTCCGAGTTACTGCTTGTGGCATGTGGCTAGCAAAACATGGAAACACGGCAGTTTCCGTGTTTCTACACAACAGTGGAGACTTGTGAATGGGTGCCTCAATGGAGAAGGAAGGGCATGTTAAGTGGGGGAAATGTAAACCAGGGAAGAAGATAATTGAATTTATCAAGTAAAACTTTTAAAAGGTGAGATGGCTCAGCAGGTAAGAGTACTTATCACTCTTTCAGAGGACTCAAGTTCAATCCCTATCACTCCCATGGGAGATTTCTGGCACCCACATGGCAGCTCACAACCATCTTGTAACTCTACTTCGAGGGGACCCCACACCCTCTCCTGGCTTCAGGGGGTACCAAGCATAAAATTTAAAAAAAAATAGATGTGTGGAAAATATATATATATAATATATTAATATATAATAATAATATATAATAATATATATATACAGTAAGAAAAAATGTAAACAATATGTCAAATTTGGAAAAGTTATCTTCTTTGGTGAAAGAAAAGATACAGCAGGTGTACTCTGGAGGCTTTGATTGCACCTAAAATTGTTCATCATTGTGTGTGTGTGTGTGTGTGTGTGTGTGTGTGTGTGTGTGTGTGTGCAAATAATAATACTAAATATATACTAAAATATATGTATTATTATGCTGAAATAGGTCAAATAAGTTTAGTATTGTGTCAACAGCCAAAGATAATTGTTTGATCTCTTTAATCACTACAGAAGTGTGGGTAACTCAGAACCACAGCTAACTCCAAGCTTATCCACATGGACTTTGTTCTGGATAAGGGAAATTCAAGAGGACTTGGAGATGTTTTTTTTTTTTTTTTTTTTTTTTTTTTTTTTTTTTTTTTTTTTTTGGATCATTATAACAGACACACAGGCAGGGCTGTGTTCCCCCAGCAGAGACAGACAGCATAGTAGGGTCTCTGGAGAGAGACACCTACATGACAGAGGAGAAGGGAGCCTCTCCTATAGTTCTTTGAAGATGGGTGGGGGTGGAGGCATGCAAGAACAGCCTGGCTCTCTGATTCCCAGAGCCAGAGGGGATAGAGAGCAAGATGTGTGGCTTTTATGTACAGCTCTTCCCAAGTGAGATAAACTTGTACCTAGGCTGTCTGCTAGCTGGGGACTCACAGAAAATGTCTCAGTAGGGTGCCTGTCTTCTGAAGGAAAGAGGAGGCTGCAGCAGATACTGTAGACAGAGCAGAGACTGGATTCTAGCATCACATTCTTGCAGACTCCACACGTGCCCACCTTACGTGACTAGACAGTGTGGAGAGACCTCAGAAAGCGGGTAAATCCCATCTGCTTGTCTAAGCGCTCAGAAATGAAGACTTGAAGCTGGGAGGTAACTCACCAGCTTTCCTGATTTACTAATGACTGCGCAAGCTTCACCCAGACCCTGTGTCACAACCTTCTCTTAAGGCTGTAAGGTGGGCACAGTCCACTTGAAAGGACTTTTTGATGGAAATGCACACGTCTCATGGTTAACCTTGGAGGAGACCAGAGCTGCATCACGATCTGTAGAAACACTGAGTGAGGCCTCCAGCACGTCCCACTCCCTGTTGCCCTTTACTCCACTTGACCCTCCTTGCTGAACTCACTGACAGCTCTGCACAACGGACATAAAGTCAAAAGCAGCTTTTTAATTAGGCCATCATATTCCAGACACAACACACACACTTTGTCTTTTATTTTTGATTTTTATTTAGGCTTAATTTCACATGTAGTATATGAATTTGTTTTATGAAAAGCCAATTCTTCACTACATACCATGCTGGGCCCCAAATGCCAGACATACCTCCCCAGAGGCTGACCTAATTTCCCTCCCCTGATTTTCTCACATTTCTTCTCCTACTCCAACACTCTTGGAACACAACTTTGATAAGGTCAGTGTTTGGGATATATGCTGATCACTGTTAATGTAATTCACAGCTCCATTATATGGTAAATTATAATTCAACTTCCACCCTGTACATTTTCTATTTCCTCTGGGTTTAGTAATATCTTTTTTTTTTCTTGTCATCTTCTTTTTCTTGGTAACTTGTTGACAGTTGTTTAAGTAACTCCCAATGTGCTCAGCTATGCCAACAGTCTCAATTGCATCTCCCTGAAGAATGCTCTCTTGGGTTCTCATTCACTTTTCTGTCTTCCTTCTCTGTCACGTGTGCAGCTCTCT
This sequence comes from Cricetulus griseus, assembly GCF_003668045.3. NCBI lineage: Eukaryota > Metazoa > Chordata > Mammalia > Rodentia > Cricetidae > Cricetulus > Cricetulus griseus. The sequence continues at coordinate 54,343,248 of NW_023276806.1, read as the reverse complement.
TCAAAGATCCAGGGATCCCTGAACATTTGATTTACTTCTCTTATACTGAGACTTGTGCTGACTATTTTTGTGCCAACGTGACATACATTAGAGTCATTGGGAAGTCATGGGGAAATGCAACTAAGAAAATGCCCCCACCAGATTAGCCTGTAAGCTAGCCTGTGACAATTTTCTTGATTGATGACTGATATGGAAGGGCCCAGTCTATGGTAGGTGGTGCCATCCCTGGGATGGTAGTCCTGGGTTCTATAAGAAAGTGGGCTGAGCAAGCCATGAGGAGCAAGCCAGTAAGCAGCACCCTCCATGGCATCTGCATCAGTTATGTCTCCAGGTTCCTGCCCTGTTTGAGTTCCTTCTCTGACTTCCTTCAATAGTGGACTGTGTTGTGGAAGTGTAAGCAAAATAACCCCTTTCCTCCCCAAGTTGCTTTTGGTCCTGATGTTTCCTCACAGCAATAGAAACCTCAGTAAGTACCCCCACTCCCCAAATGCCCTCTGTGTCTCCTGATTTGCTTTCCACTCTGAGAGCTGAGAAAGAATATATGAATGGTATATTTAATGCCTTGAGTGTTTAAAAATGGATTTATTCTACACTGGCCTTGATTAATTACTTGGCTACGAATAGAATTCTAGATATAAATTGCTTACTTTGGAAATGTTTAAAGCAGTACTTCATTGTCTTCTGGCTTTCACTAATAACACTGAGAAACAAAAAACCTATTTTGCTTTCTGTTCCTCAATTATAATCAGTTTAATAAAGAAAATGTGTAAGACTGTCTCTTTGCAAACACCAAGTACCATGCCCTTGGTAGCGCTTCTGTAGGCTGCCTATTTTAGGCGAGGGGCTATGCTCTGACCAAGAATCTGGGAAAGGGTAGTGGAGGCCGCAGGACTAGCTGAAGAGCTATGGCAGTTTGATGGCTGCTGGGGAATATGGGGTCATTTTTCTTTAGGGGTGTGGCCAGTGGCAGTTTCCCCATGCCCTGGTGGACAGTCCCCACACCCAAAAGCATGTGGGCAGCACGAATTGGACTCAGTAAGTTATAAAAATAATAAAGAAGCAGACATAAAATTGGAGGGAGATGTATTAGGGGGCATGGAAGAAGGTAGTGAGGGAAGATGCTTCGTTGTACATAGGCGTGAAACTCTAAAAAAATAAGTAATATTATTTTGTTTTAAAAGTGACACATGTCAGCCGGGTGTTGGTGGCGCTTGCCTTTAATCCCAGCACTCAGGAGGCAGAAGCAGATGGATTTTTGTGAGTTCGAGACCAGCCTGGTCTACAGAGTGAGTGCCAGGACAGCCTCCAAAGCAATACAGAGAAACCCTGTCTCACCCCCCCCCAAAAAAAGAAGTGACACATGTCATCTGTGGGCTAAGGAATTAAAAAAACATCATGTTTCTCCAATCCTGTTTTTCTCTGCCACAGTTATCTCAGGGAACATATCTAAGAGATATATTTACAAAGGAGAAGGGACCTACCTAAAATACATAAGTGAAAAGTAAAATTTAGTTTTGTTAAACCACTAAGATTTTTTAAGGCTGTCAACTACAGCAGCCGTATTGAACATTCTGGCAAGTGAGTACACCAACATCCTGGAACTTCCCAATGACTCTATTTTTAACCATTGTGTTGGATGCTTCATGGGCCCTGAGGACACACAGCCTTCATTTCTGGAAAATCTTACTTCATTCATAATTACCTCTCAAGTTTTCTTGAATTTCTCTTATTTGGTTACTGGATCTCTTTAGTAAATCTTCTATTTTCATATTTTTTTCATAGAAAACATATGGAAATACATTTAGCTCAAGCATTCAAAGAAATGTTAAAAAGCAATTATACTTCATCTTTTTCTATCAAGTTAATGTAATGTAGTAGAAACTAATAATGTCATTGTTAACAATGGTTGGAGGAAGTAAGCGCTCTCATACTCTGCTAATGACAATGTAAATTTTGCAAGTTTCCTGGATGGCAGTTGGGCACTAGGAACCCAGAGCCAAGCTATGTTTCTGTGTTACAGAGAATGGCTGGCCACTGGCTACACAGTTTCTTAAATATGGGTATTCTCCTCACCAGCAACAATCTAAGTGCTCAGTAGCTGAGATGGCTGGTGATGACATATTGAACACATCAGACAAGGAATATTTACATAATCACAGATTTCTTCAAAATGTTTATCACTGCACATTCATTGTACACAGTACTACATTTCATAAAGATTCCTTTCAATGAATGGGGGAGAGGCATAGATGGGGTTGGAAGGAAGAAACGCAAGAGGGGAAATGATGCAATTATCTTTTAATTAAAATTAAAAACATTTAGAAAAAGGATATCTTTAGCGTACATTGTATAATTTAGCCATATTCACAACCCCACAACCTCATCTTCCCATCTCTTTCCCCAGTTTCCCTTCTATTTTCATATCATGTATATACATGTGTGTATAAAATATGAATGTACCTATGTAAAATCAAGGCCCCTGACATTTTTCTCTGAGTCTGGCTTCTTTTGTGTAACAGGATGAAGTCTAGCTGCCTCTGTCTTCCAAAAAATGGTATAATTTCGGTCTTTGCTATGGCCCAATAACAGTATATATACTGTTGTATATATACACTGTGTTTTCTTTATTATCTTCCAGTTGATATGCACATGGGCTGATTCTGTAACTTGATTGTTGCATTCACAACAGTGCTGCAGTAAACATGGCTGGGCTGTTCAGGTATCTCTGCAGTGTGCTGAGCCTCCTTTAAGTACATACCCAGGAGCCATGTAGTCAGTCTTATGGGAGCTCTAGTTTTAGATTTTTAGGACCTCCATACTGATTTTCAGAGTGGGTGAACTAATCCACATTCCACAAATGGTACACATCCACTTCTCTTTCCTCATCCTCATTAGCATCTGTCATTATTCGTTTCATTTATTTACATTTATTTATTTAGTGTGGTGTGTGTGTGTGTGTGTGTGTGTGTGTGTGTGTGTGTGTGTGTGTGTGTGTCCATGCCACCACACATATGTGGAGATCAAAGGACAACCTAAAGGAGTTGGTTCTCTCCTTCTACCATGTGAGTTGTGGGAATCAAACTTGGGTCATCAGGATTGGTGACAATCGCTTTTGCCTGTGACACTATCTAGCCAGGACTTGTTTGTCTCCTTAGTGAAACCATTCTGCATGGAGTAAGCTGGAATCTCAATGAGGTTTTTACAACAGTAGTAAAAGAACAGAAATAAGCTGAGGGCCTACAAAAAGAAAAGCATTATAAATTCATGCAAAGTATATTATGGAGCCTCTCAAAATACAGCTTGGGAATTAGGAGGATAGCTCAGTAAGCAAAGCACTTACCTTACAAGCAGAAGGACGTGAGTTTGATCCCCCAAAACCCATGTAAAAATGCCAGGATGTGCACTTATAATCCTGGTGATGGGAATGTAGAGACAGGATGATCCATGGAACTTACTACTCAACCTGTTTAGCCTAATTGGTGAGCTCAAAACCAATGGGAGACCCTATTACAAGATGATCCATAGTCTGTAAAGTTAAGATATCTTTATTTAAATAAACACCAGCCGAACGCAAGCCAGAGAGTGCCAGGGGCAGCAAGGCAGGCAGGCCAGAGAGAAGGGCTCCCATGTGCTTTTGCAGCCCCTTAAAACCCTATTACACGTCATCCTGACCTCACCTTGACCACGCCCTGACAGGCGTGGTCAGGCAAACCTGCAGGCAGCTTCTAGCAGGCGTGGCTTACACTGTCTCCTACAAGACCCTGTCTCAAAGGAGGTAGACAACAATCGTCATGACAGCTAAGGTTATCCTCTGGCTGACAAACACTTCCCCCACATACACATGTACTTGTATGTGCACCCACAGCCACCCTCACACACCAACATACACATGCACACAAATCATTTAAAGTAAGGTTTGTGGTTAAATCTCATGGTAGTACTCCAACACTGTGCTGCTAAATGCTCAAAGAAGCCATAAAACAGCATGATAATTGATACATGGCATTATTGCAAATTTGCTTTAAAATATTTTAAATCTGTGTTACAAAGCATGACAGTTTTGGATTTCGGGGCACTATTTCCTGCCAAAAGATAAAAATCAGAAGCATTATTCTTAACATCTGTTTGGTTTTGACTCACAAAGAAATTAATAATTTTTATTGGCTTCATGTGAAATTTAATGATGGTTGACTTATTTTATATATGGTATCATATTGCACATGAATGGGTGATATATATGTGTGTGTGTATGTGATGGCTTGATAGAAAACAGAATTTAAGTGACTCAATGAGAATTTTTAAACAATGAACTACTGATGGAAGCATTGACAGAATTGAGGAAAGAAATGAGGTAGTCTTCTAGAAATCTGCCACAATATGAGATCATTACTATTCCCAGGAAGAATGAGACAAGAGGAAAAAATACCAGAGCCCAGCATGTACCAACCATTGCAGGTGGGCCATGGCTGCCCAGCAAAGGCATCACTCAAGAAGAGAGAAGCAATTGCGCCAAACACAGCACCAAGCAGGAAGAAACACAAATAAGACCTTCTTCTTCTTCTTCCCTAGCATTTCACTCTGGAGCCTAACTGGAGGTCCACCAACGAGGGAGACCTTGAAGTGAAGGCTGAGTGGGACAAAGAACAGCAGTTGGAGTGAGAGACAGGTTGACTTTTGCATGTATGTTATATATGAGTCCACTCATCACACTATGAGGTGTGCTCATGGTTAGTTTCCCATTTAATGGTGCACAATATACATATATATTTCACCAATTTGCAAAAGATCCCAACATTTGTATGCACTTATATACATACAAAATATGCAAACACAAGAGATGTTTAAATTCAATTCATTACAGAAAACTAAACTAGTTTGGAAAAGAATTCTGGTCTAGAGACAGTTTCTAGAAATAATCCTCGGGAACCCTTGAGAAACACTATTTTTCAGTTACACATGTTCTTGAATACAAGTGAAAGCATGTCAAACTCACAGCTTGCACACCACTTCTGTTGAATGTCCTCAAAAGCAAATGGCAAGCCCTTTCCTGTCTTATGCTTTCCAAGCTCTTTCTTTTTTAAAGTAATGTATATTAATTAACAAAACTCTGGGTTTCATTTTGACTTTTTCATAAATGCATATAATAATATAATCTGATCATATCCACCTACCAGTTACCCTCAAGTGTACCCTGTCTGCCATCTCTTGGGTCTTCTTCCTCTTTATTACATCTCACTGTCTTTTTAAAAATCAGTTTCAATATATGAGTGAAAAAAAGTGTGTTATCTTCAAGTCTGGCTTATCTCACTGAACTGATGATTTCCAAGCCTAATATGCTTTCCTACACATAATATGCTTTTGTTATTTGTGATGATTGGGTGATGCTCCATTGTGTACACCTGCCACGTTTTCTTTATCCATTCATCTGCTGATTGGCACCTGGGCTGAATCTGTAACTTGGCTTCCATGAATAATACTTGAACATGGATGTCCGGATACTGTTGTTGTCTGCTGACTTTGATTAGGTATATACACAAGAGTATACCTCAAAATGCAGTTGAATCACATGACAGTTCTACGTTTAGTTTTTCAGATACCTCTTATTTCTCTGTTTTCTGTAAGTTAAACATTCTGCATCTCAGTGTAGTTCTGACTTGCATTGAAATCTCATGTGTTTCTGCCTTGCATTTCCCTTGTGCCTATGAATGCACTAACTACTCATCTGCCCGTCTACTGACTAGTTCATTTGCTCCTCTAACAGTTCACATTTTGGGTTCCTTGTGTATTGTGTATATTAATCCCTGTGAGATGAATTGCTGGTGAAGAATTGCTCTACTTTATATGCTGGTGATTGGTTCTTTTGCTATACATAATCTTTTTAAGTTGATGTAATCTCATTTGTTGGTTCTTGCTATTATATTTCCAGACTCCTGTTCAGAAAGTCATTGTATATGCCTATGTTTGAATGATTGCTCTATTTTCCTTCAGTAGTTTCAAAATGTAAGGCCTTACATTAAGGCCTTTGATTTATTTTCAATTGGTTTTTGTGCCTGGTTAGAGACCAGTTCTAATTTTAGCATGAGGATAATCAGAATCTCTGGTGTCTTTTGTTGATGAAAATCTTGGTCCCATTATTAAGAGTCAGATGTTACAGTAGTGTGTGTGTTTTCATCTTATATTTCATTTCACGATGTACGAGCCTGTCTTGTGGCAGTGCCATGTAGTTTTGTTGCTTTATCTCTATAGTGCAACTTGAAATAAGGCGTCATGATACCTCCAGCATTGCTCTTATTGCTCAGTATTGGGTTGGCTCATGGGAGTCTTCAGCATTTATGCATGACTTTTAGAATTGTTTTTCTAGATGTGTGAAGAATATTATTGGAATTTTGTTGAGGATTAAACTGAATCTTAGATCATTTTCATGGCTATAGCCATTATTGTAATATTAATTCTGCTAAACTTGGGAAGTCTTTTTAGTCATTTCCAGTTTCTTCTTCAACATTATATAGGTTTGTTCTAGCCGTAGGTCTTTGTTCTTCATGTTTTTGTTCATTTGTTCATTTTTTTGCTTTGATTTTTGAGGCTATTGTGAATGTGATTGTTTTCCTGATTTGTTCTTCAGAACAACATTATTGGTAGATAGAAAGGCTATTCGTTTTTACACATTAATTTTGAATTTTGCTGCTTGGATACAAATTTTAATCAGATGTAGGCATTTTCTAATGAAGCCTCTAGAGTATTTTAAGTGTAGAGTCATATTGTTGGCAAATAGTGATAGTTTTACTTCTTCCTTTTCTATTTATTCTCCTTAAATTTTTTTCTTTCTTTATTTGTCTGGATAAGGATTCAAGCACTGCATTGGGTAAGAGTGGATGAAGTGGAGACCCTTATCTTGTTTCCAGTTTTAGAGAAAATGCTCTCAGTTTATCCCATTCAGTTGTCCACAGGTTTGCTCCTTTCTAATGTTCAGGGGCAATGCTATCGCTAGTTTTTTCAGGACTTCCAATATGAAGGATGTTAAATTTTGTCAAAGGCCTTTTCTACATCTGCTGAGATGGTTATGTGATTTTTATCTTATATTTGTGTATTTTGAACTATCATTGTTTCCCTTGAATGAAAACTATCATGGTTTATAATTTTTGATATGTTGTTGAATTTGATTTGATTTTACCAAGGACTTTTACATCTGTTTTCCTTGAAGATGCTTATTGGTCTGCAGTTATATTTTTATTGTGTTCTCAACCAGGTTTTATATTAGAGTAATTATGGTTTTGTAAAATAAGTTTGGGAGTGGAGTGCCCCTTCCTCTTCTCTGCTAAGGCATAACTTGAGGAGCATTGTTGTTAGCTCTTCTTTAAATGCCTTAAAGAATGCAGCATGGAATTAATTAATCTAGTCCTAGGCATTTTCTTTTTGCCAAAACTATTAATACTTCAATTTTATAACTTATTTTAGATTAATTTATGTTGTATAAATTCTCTTGGTTTGATTTTGGTGGGGTACAAAATTGTGGAAATATATATTTCTCCTATATTTCCCAATTTATTGGTATATGAATATTCAAGATATTCTCTAATGGTCGTCAGGATTTCATTTCATATTCATATTCGTCAGGAATATTGTAATATTCCTCTTTTACCTCTAACTTTATTCATGTGGGTCTTCTCTTTTTCTTTTGTTTTCATTGGCTACAGTTCATCAGTTTGGTTATTTTTTTCAAAGAACAGACTCTTCCACAAATCCCTTGTATTGCTTTTAAAATCTTCATTTCATTGCTATATCTTCCCTCATTGTTTTTGGATCTTCCCATCTACTAATTTTGAGTTTGTCTTCTTGTTTTTCTAAGACATTAAGGCTCACCCTTGGGTTATGTGTTTGAGTTCTCTTTCATTTTTTCAGTGTAGTTATTGATAGCCTCAGCATAGCTTCCATCTCCCTCCCAACTTCATGTCTCCTGTGTGTGTGTGTGTGTGTGTGTGTGTGTGTGTGTGCGCGCGCGCGCGCGTGCTGACTGGAATATATATATATATATTATATATATATATATATATATATATAATTCCAATCAGTGCTGTCTATACATATGTGTATGGGGTCATCCATTGAGGTATAGGCAGTCTACCAACGGCTACCCACCCAAAGAAAAGTCATTCTCCCTCCCTCATCAACCATCAATTACCAATAGCTCTTGAGATAAGGGTGGAATATTGGGAGCCCTTTCTCTTCCATACTGGGATTGTTTTACTCTCTTGGTCTTGTGTGGCTATCACAGCTGCTGTGAGTCCATGCTGTAACAGCCATGCCATGCCCAGAAGCCAGCCTTTCCCAAGTGCTCCTCTCATCCTCCAGCTCTTGTATTCTTCCAAGCAACTCCTCTTCAGAGTTTTGGAGGGGACAGGTTGACGCAGATGTTCTGTCTATGGCCCAGCACATAGGGTTGTTTATTCTTGGCATGTTGAGTAGTTCTGAGACTCTGCATTAGGCATTACCCACTGCAATAAGAACCTTTTCTGACCATAGTCAGGAGCAGCCCAGATCAATGGGTATAAACATAAATTTTAGAAGGGGTAAAACAACTTCAGTAGGTTCTCCCTAGTGTCTAAGGATTCCCTAACCATGAGAGTTAACCACATTTACAGCCTGGGACACAAATTCCCTCCTGTGGAGCAAGCCTCAAGTCCAATCAAGAGAGCAACCAACCTGCTTTTATAAATTAAATGTATTCAACCCTATGCCAAGAGATAGCCTCAGTTCATCTGTCTTCACTGCTATATAGCATTTAACTATTAACCACAATGAAGATTGCTGGCCACCTGCCATGTTTCTCTATTGTTCTGCTAGCCACATGTCAGGCATAGGAAAGCTGAGATAGTCTCACCTTTGTGCTCCATCAGAAACCTACGAGCTCAGACAACACGTGCTCTCTGCCTCTCAGGAACTGTAGCATTTGCTGAGGTTCAGTACATAACTGTGAATAACTAAGTGAAGTTTGCTCAAAGTTCCTCCTCATCAGACCCCAGTCCCAGACCTCAGCAATCCCTTCCATTACATTATTGCCTGGTATTCCTTGAGGACAAAAGTCTAGACCAGGGCAACACACTGCAAATGTTCAAAGAGGAGGAATTCCAGTTGGGAACATATACGTGTGTGTGTGTGTGTGTCTGTGTCTGGGCTATATGTAGGTGCCTTGCCTGTAGAGGCCAGAAGAGGATGATGGGTTTCTCTAGAGCTGGAGTTACTGGCAATTGTAATTCATTCAGTGTGGGTGCTGAGAACTGAACACACTTCTCTTAACCACTGAGGCACCTCTCTCCAGCCCCTAAACACACACACACACACACACACACACACACACACACACACACACACACACACACACAGAGAGAGAGAGAGAGAGAGAGAGAGAGAGAGAGAGAATAATAAAATAATTATTTTTAAAATTATATTTATGTGTGTAAACCTGTATCTTCACAAGTGCAGGAGGCTGAGGAAGTCAGAAGAAGGCATCAGAATTTGAAATTGAAGTCACGAGTGGTTATGAGCTGCTGTGTGGGTGCTGGGAACCCAACTCAGGTTCTCTGCAAGAGCAATAAGTCCTCTTAATCTCTGAGCCATCTCTCCAGCCCTAAGAACTATTTTAAGGTACCATCTACTATGGACATTTGTCTGTTTTCTCCTGGTTCTGTCAGTTTTTACTCCAGAAATTTAAAAATGCTGCCATCTGACATTTATGATGATATTTTCCTGATGAAATTGTGTTAGTGCTCACACTTTATACTCATGAGCTGGCTCTTTTCTCTGATCACAGGCCTTGACTTGGATTCTGTTTGTACACATCCCTCTGTGAAGTGCCTATTAAAATATTATTGGGCTGTGTGTTTTTTATTGTAAAAATTCTTTATATATTACAGATAGATTGGATATGTTTCTGAATATTTCTCTCAGACACATGTAAGACTTTTTCCCATATGTGGCTTGTCTCTAATTTTCTTGTTTTTTATTTTTATTAATATTTTATAATTTCATTTCATATATTTAGACATATTCCCTTCTCACCTCCCTACTTACCCAGCCTCATGACAAAAAGCAAGAGTTTTATTTAATGAAAATTAAACAGTTTCAACAATTCAATACATCAAGAGCTTTATATTCAGTTCATAAAATGTTTCCTTTCCCTGGTTTACATAGATTCCTCGTAGGTTCCTTATAGAAGTTTTACATCTGGTTGAAGATAAAATGTGTATGAAGACTAAGTGTTGAGGCTGTTTTTTCTAAGTAAATACCCATTTTGTCCAACTTTTCTCCTGGTAAGCTTGTCCTACTCTCAATGGATAGACTGGTTTCTTCAGTGGAAACAGTTCACTGTGTGTGAAAGGCTCTAACCCCGAATTCTCTGTTCATTCCTTATCAACATCATGGACTTGTTTATTACAGATTAACAATAATTCTTAAGTTCATGTATATTAATCCTCCAAGCATCTCCCTCTGATAAAAATTATTTTGGCTTAAATCTTTTGCTGTTTCATAAAACACTAAAATGACTTTAAAACATAAAAACAAAAAACATTAAAGGGCATTCTGTGATTTGCATTAGATCCTATGGTAGCAATGGCTAGTAGAACTGTTGCTTTATCAATGTTGAGTGTTTTAATCCAGAAATATGATTTTTCTCTCAATGTATCAAGAGCTTTAATTTCATTAAACAGTGTTTTGTAGTCTTCATTATACAAGTAAGGGCTCTTTATCTAAGCATTCACAATTTGATAGTATTGTAAATGGTCATGTTTATACTTCATTTTCCAGTTTACATGCTAGCATATGGAGCTGCAATTAATCTTTAAATATTAACTTTATATCTTATGACTTTCCTAAATTCATTACTTTCTTCACCGTTTTTTGAGATTTCTTAGGATGTTTTATATACAGAATTGTATAGTTAGTGGGCTGTAGTAAAATGTTGACAAGAACTAGCAAAGATGGAGGAATATATCTTTCCTCCATTAAGCATTTTATTAAGCATAGGTGTCCTGGACACCATTGTTTAGATTGTTTGATTTTATAGGGAATCACCTGTGTGCTCTCTCTTGCTGTGATAAAATACTGACCAAAATGAACTTGAGGAGGAAAGGGTTTGTCCACAGCCACACTCCATCACCAGAGGAAGCCAATGCAAGAGCCTGGAGGCAGGAGCTGAAGTGGAGACCACAGAGGAACTCACTGGCTCGCTCACATGGCATCCTCAGCCTGCTTTCTTATATCACCCAGGCCCACCTGCCCATTGGTGGCACCATCCACATCAATCATTAATCAAGAAAATACCCCACAGATATATCCGCACCACCCACATCAGTCATTAATCAAGAAAATACCCCACAGATATATCCGCAGGCCACTCCAATGGAGGCAACTCCTCAGTTGAAGTTTAACTTTCCCCAGTGACACTGGTTTGTGTCAAGTAGGGAAAAAAAAAACCAGCCACCATATGGTCATACTTATTTTGAGAATGGCTGTACCACTTTTCATTTCTTCCAGTGGTGTAGGCATGATCTGTAGCATGCCTGACCCAATCCTCTACCTTTAACCTACTCCTTTTTGTAGCAGGCTTTCTTGGACTTCCAGCCCCCAAATCATGACATGGAGACTTATTATTAATTATGAATGCTCGGCCTTAGCTTAGGCTTGTTTCTAGCTAGGCTTTTATTTTTAACTTAAATTAACCGATTTCTATTAATCTATTGTTGCCCCAGGGCTCATTTACCTCATCTGTATATTGTCCATCCTGCTTTCCTGCTTCCTCCGTGTCTGGCTGGCTGGCTTCCCTTTTCTCTCTGCCACCAGCCCTCTCCCCCATCCTTCCTCTGCCTACCTATTGGCTGTTCAGCTTTTTATTAGACCAATCGGGTGCCTTAGGCAGGCAAGGTGAAACAGCAAGACCTCTTTACATAACTAAACAAATGTAGCATAAACAAAAGCAACACATCTTAAACAAATATTCTTTTCCATGACACCTTTTTTTCTTTTTTCTCGAGACAGGGTTTCTCTGTGGCTTTGGAGGTTCTCCTGGAACTAGCTCTTGTAGACCAGGCTGGTCTCAAACTCACATAGATCTGCCTGCCTCTGCCTCCCGAGTGCTGAGATTAAAGGCGTGCAACACCAACGCCCGGTGACACCTTTTTTTTTTTTTAAGTTAAGTTCTTTTCAGGCACTATATGTTCAGGTCTTGCATTTCTGTACTGTCACATAACCTCTACAATTGAAATGTTATTCCATTTCCATCCAATGCAATTACCAATGTGGTCGGTGCAAATCCACCAACTTTACATTTGTTTTCCATTAGAAAACTTGCCTGCTCTTAATGCCACATCCCTTTTTTCTCTTTAGTCTTTCAAATTGAAGAGTTTATATTGATTGAATGGCTGCAAGCTTAGTCTGTTTTCCCTTACTGTATCTTCTATGAATTCTAGCCAGCAAGTCTTCATACCACATAATATATTTTCCTTTTTGTACTATTTCTTCCATCAATGTCTTCTTAGTCATCCGAACAAATTGCAAGAGCTGTCCCCACATGATTGTCATTTCTATGAGTGTTTTTATGTTGAAGTTCATGTCTTTTGACAATTTACTCTTTTTTTGGTCAGACCTTCTTGTAAAAAAGATTTCATGGTTTATTTAATACTACTAATTCTGCGCACCTCAATTTCTTGCCTTTTCAAAAAGGAAAATTATGCTTTGTTTCTACAGGGAGTCAGATTATTTTCTGATGATTAGATTCTTTCTGAACTTGTCTCAAGCACCTTGTCTTTTTGAGCCTATGCTAGGACTCTTTCTAGCTTCTCTTATAATGAGGTGTCACCCTTTAAAAGTATTTTTTGATTGATAGGAATTCTCTATTCTAGCTGGTTGAAACATTGTTCCTCCCCAGTCCTACATGATACCTTCTCTCTGCTTGTGGAAATTCACTCAATGTGTGTGCATTTTATCATCCATCAATGATGCAGTTGGACACCCACTCAGATTTCTAATTCTTTTTCTATTTAGCTTCCTCCACTAAAGCACTCTGCTCATGAGTCTGTTCAGGCTCCCTTGGCCTCTGGTGTCTGTATTATGACCAAACAAGGCTCTTAGGATATGTTTTGGTATAGACTATATTAATCAGTGTTCTATAGACTAATAGATACTAAAGAAAAAAAGTATATATATATATATATATAATATATATATTATATATATATGGGATTTATTAGAATGACTTACAGGCTGCACTCCAGCTAATAAAACAATGGCTGGCTGTGAATGGAAAGCCCAAGAATCCAGTAATTGCTTAGTCCATGAGGCTGGATGACTCAACTGGTCTTCAGTAGACACTAAAATCCTGAAGAAGTAGGCTCTAATGCCATGAAGGAATGGACCTGCTAGCAAGGTAAGGGCAAAAGCCAAAGAGTAAACACTTCCTTCTTCCATTTCTTTATACAAGCTTCCAGCATAAGGTGTGGCACAAATTAAAGGCATGTCTTCCTGCTCAAGATATGGATTAGAAGTGGATCTTCCTACTTCAGATTAAGCCAAAATCCCTCACTGGTATGCCATCCATCTTTCGACTTTCATTCTAGAAGTAATCAAATTGACAAACAAAAATAGCCATCATAGGTACCATTGCCATTTTAATCTCTTGATTGCTAGATCCGTGAGGCCTGACTATGGAGAAACACTAACATATATGGGACACTGATTTGGAGTTTATAGAGCCTTCTAGAGTACCTTGCTACAGGCTGAAAGCTATTTCTGCTTAGTGATTACTGAATGGTCACCCTGGGGAAATAGTGCTGTATTGAAAGCTCAGTATCAATCTCTGCTGTTAGCACTAAGTTTCAGCCACAGCCAGGTCATCCTTGATGAGTAGAAGACCATGTTAATGATCCCATACACAATCTCCATCCTTGTCACCATGGTACTTGTTAATGGACCCAATATCCAGAGAAAGAGGTTGACTGCCATCTGTAAGATAGAATTTTCTAGCTAATTGATTTTTGAACCCTCCTATGCTTATCACCTCTTGGTAAACACTGACACAAACATCTCCATACCCTCTGCCCATTTGGAAAGATCTATTCATTCCCCTACCTCTTTTCACATGTCTTTCTTATCATTTTCCAACCATGCTCCTCCCAAACTCCTGACCATCCAGCCAAAGCATTGGAGACAGCCTTTGGACCAATATATAGCCACACGTCCGGCTGTCTTCCTTCCAAGTAAAATGTACAGCTTTGTATACTTCCCCAAGTTCTTCCAGCTGGAAAGGGTTTCCTTCACCGCCTTTCTTCAGGGTTGTCCAGGAAAGGTTGCCCACATTCGCTATGTGCCTGTGTAGCATGTAGAATCATCTACAAAGCAGGTCCTAGCTTCTTCTTCCTCAGTGAACTAATCATAAACATATCCCATGAGGCTATATGGAACCAAATGACACTGGAGCAGGAATAGGAACCATAGACATTTGGTCCAGTGTATAACTTCTATGTACCTTTCAGTACCTGCTTGGGACTGATCATGTGTCAGTCACTTCCATTTGAATATGTATTGCTGCTGTGCACATCTAATTGCATGGTTTAGAAGGTTAGGTGATCATCAGTCCATAGGCACCCCAGGACACATGGTAACCTGTGGCACAACATTTATCATTCAGTTTCCACTAAGATCTAATAGCAAGCCAAGAGCTAGCTTTCAATGGGAAAGTAGTTGTCTGCAATGTCAATAGGGCCTTGCTTCAAAATCTTAAAGGCCTCTGTTGCTGGGTCCTAACAGCTCCCTCGGGGGGAGGGGGTGAGAAGGCACAGTGTCAACAACACAGACACCAGGAGTCAGGTAAAAGGCAAACAGCAGACTCATCTACTCAGCAATGGGGACAGTCTTATATACCCTCCTCCCAGCACCCAGGCTGCACGCTGATCCCTTGACATTGCATGGTCATTGGCTAGAGCACGATCAGGACCTCTGACAGCACCTGTTGCTAGGCCCTCAGGCTGACTCCAGATTGGCTCATCTCTCAGCCTTGTAGGCTTTATCTTCCTATAGACCTCCACTGAATCATCTGTGTGGGCTGGCCACAGGCTCCAAACAACATCCTTATGTTCCACTGACACCTCAAGTACCACCCAGTCTCAGGGAGCCTGACAGCGTAGACCTTATTAAGGACCATTTCCTGTTCTGAACTACATTCAAACTAGTAACATTTTGAGAAATTTATTAGATAGGCCAAAGTAATGCACTTGAGGGAGGAATGTACTGCCTCCGAAATCCAAGTATGCTCATTAAGCATTGCACTTCTTTCTTTGTACCAGGAGAAGTCAGATGCAACCCCTTATCCTTACTAGAGAAGGGATGTCTGCGCTCCCCACAACAATGACTTCTGGAAATGCTGCTAGGGGAAAAGCCATAGGGACAAGAACAAAGAGAAGAGCATTTACAGGCTGTCTACCAGGTAACAGGAGATGTGTTAATCTGCTAAAGCAAGCAAATCACAAATGTTTCCAGCAGCTGCAATTGGAGTTCCCACTTGACTAGGCTAACAATAATCAACTGTCATTCTATGGCATCACTCTGCCTCCTGTTAAATGCAGACAATGTGATGGGAACCACCATTCCTGCATCTTCCAAGCCCTTTGTGGTGACACTAAGCTCTATAATCCTCCAGGGATGTGTATCTTGAGTGACTTCCATTTGGCCTACCTAATCCTAAGAGCTCTCATTCACAGGTCTGGGAACCAAGTGGAGATTCAGCCAACAAATATATATATATATATATATATATATATATATATATATATATGGCAAATATTCATATATGGCAAATAACTACAGGCTGAATTAGCAGACCCACTGGACCTATTGTGACTGAGACCTTGGCTGAAACTCGTTAATAACCTGACCTTCCTAAGTCCCTGCTTTGATTGGTGGGCTATAAGCCTTGATGCTTAGGAGCTCATGGAATCAGCATCAGTTCAGAGACAATGCCCAGAAAGTCCCAAAAGGTCTGAGTATTTCCTTTTCCTTGGTGTAAAGTTACCCAGGTAAAAGGCCATCATCTCTTTTGGGAAAGGATAGGAGGAAATGTTTTGGGTAGTGTAATGGGTTTTTTCTCAAGGGGACCTGGCCTTCCTTCCTTCAAGGTGTTCTGCATCCCTCCAGTAACTCAAGTCAGGAAATGAGTTGAGGAACTTCAATTCTCTGTTGCTGTGACTCAAAATAGCCTTTCAGTCATTTGGCCTGGAAATTTTCTGCTCATACATATCAAGCAAAACTGAGTTGGTTTTCCCATCGTGTTTCTGAGAACACTGTGCTAATTGGGCAAAGTACATATGAAGAGGAGTCTGCAGGGCCCACAATAGCTCCAAAACAACTAAGAAAAGAAGAAAAGGCAAGTCTTATGGGAAGCTGCTTTTTAAATGTCGACTCACAAAATTGGAGGGAGAGATGGCAGGCCAGAGCCATGCGTCCATCTCAACCAGCAAGCTGCAAGCACAGAAGTCGTTCATGATGAGTCTTGGAGAGCTGCTAGCACCACCAATAGGGAGATCTGCAGATCCCTGGAGCTCCTGCAGAGACAGGTCATCACTGAATAGAGCCTGGAACAGAGCTGTCACAGTTGTGGCCTGTGTTACTTGCCCAGCTGAGAGAGAGAGAAGATAGGGCAGCAGCTTATGAGCCTGCCAAGACTCAGGGTGGAAACTAGAGGGCAAAGAGGTGTTTGCCAGCTAGGCATTGTCAGAGAACCTGCCCCTAGATGGCCTGCCTTTCTACAACATTGCCCTAACTCTGTGCAACAGCAGGATATCTGAGTTTCAGCAACAGTTCTGTATTTATGGTGCTTCAGAAACCAGAATCCTTAGGGCGGTGGTGGCACACGCCTTTAATCCCAGCACTTGGGAGGCAGAGGCAGGCGGATCTCTGTGAGTTCGAGGCCAGCCTGGTCTCCAGAGCGAGTACCAGGATAGGCTCCAAAGCCTGTCTCAAAAAAAAAAAGAGAGAAACCCTGTCTCGAAAAAAAAAAAAGAAAAGAAAAAGAAACTAGAATCCTTGAACCAGACCAATGACTCATTGCAATAAATACTTGCATGCAAAGCTGTCTTGGTAATATATACATACATACATACATACATACATACATACATACATATATATATATATATATATATATATATATATATATATACACATATAGTGACACACTGCAGTTTCCAATGCTACTGAGAAGAACAAATATTCAATGGAGAGTTTCGAAAGATAGAGGAATTGAGTGGTGAGTGAGTAGTGGAGAGAGATGGAACTAGGGACTTGATAGTAGTGATAGGTGTAGAAAAGGCCTGAGGGTGTGGGGACGGGGATAATGGGGGATGGGGGAAGGGGGAAGGGGACACAATATGACTCCACCATGTCATTGCTGAGTAGAGCCAACATGGTGGTTGGTATGCATCAGCCTAGAACTTGCACTCTGACTCAACCCCTGAAATGCTGCCCAGCTGTATGATTGCCCTGGTTCTGACCAACAAAAAGATGTCCAAGACAAAGCCTGATGCAGCCTGAAACCATGTTGATGTCCATGGCCCAAGCTGATGCCAGGGGCCACATTGATGAGAGTGGCCTGTGCTGCCACCTGAGGCTATGGTAATGTCTGGGTCTGTGCTGCTGCCAAGGGCCATGTCTAGGTCCAGTGGTCCTACTGCAGCTGGGATCTGTGTTAATATCCTTGGCCCATGTTACCACTGAAGGCTATTCTGATGTCTGTTGTCTGTGCTGCAACTTGAACCCATGTTGATATCCTTGGCCTGCGCTACAACCAAGGTCTGTGATGGGATCTGTGGCCAGTGTAGCTGGGGAGGGTTGTGTTGACATCCATGGATTCTGTTACTACTGGAGACCATGCTGAGGTCCTTGGCACATGCTGACCCCAGAGGTCTTGTGGATGCCTGTGGTTCATACTATCACCAGAAACCAAATGTAAGTCCATGATCCATGACCCATACTCCCACTGACTGTAAATAGCAAGGAAGCTACTTTTGCTGTGGTGTTGGTGACTGCAGACTCAGTTTAGAAAGAGGGATATAGAAGGCTTCTGTGACAACCCCCCCCCAAAGTAACATCCTAGACAGAAATCCATCATCAAATTGTGTAAGGGTAGTAAAGTGTAGCTTTCCACAACTGATGGCTTCTGAAGCAGGGGTGGGGTGGAGGGTGAGGGTGCAGGGAGAGACTCAGCTTTCTTTAGGGGGCTGGCCACTGGGAGTTTGACCACGCTCCAGTGAGGGTATGGGCAACACAAATAGGACTTTTTTTTTCTTTTTCTTCTTTTTTTTGGGGGGGCTGGGGAAGGGGTGTCCCAAAGATAGGGAGGGCAAACTTGGGAGGACTGGGAAGTGAGTGTCCTCAGGATTCATGATGTGAAATTCCAAAATGATCAATAAGAATATTCTAAAATAAGATTTCGGGCTTCCCTTCCTGCAGCTTTCCTTCACATGATTGTCTTTTTAGTTTGTGGCCATGTTGGTGGCCCCATTGTTTTCTGGCCCTACCTGGCAGTAAGCCTAGAACTTTCTGCTTGGTTTTGTCACCGACCACTTAGTCACCTGCTCTATCAACCGATTCTCACTCAGTGTCTTTCCTCCAGTTCCTGATGGCCTTGGTGTCACTCTCTAGTGGCTCTAGTAAATGGCATGGCTATTGTCTATAGAAAAGTCGGTTCACTCAGAGTGCTTTCCCACGACCTGAAGTAGACTCTTCTCTGCTTTCATCCACACAAACAGCACTTTACCTCAAAATATTTTCCCCAAAGTATGGTTTTGTTTATTGTTTTATTATTTTTCTACTTTGTAGCATTCTAGGAAATATATATCTGTGCAAGTTAAGCCCAATTTTATTTTGCCACTTCAGCAGAAGAGTTGTCTTTATTCTTTAATCATTCAACTCAATTTACCTGAGTGCCCAGTTGCTTAGAATTTTCATTTTATTTTCTGTCAGGATTCTGTGTAACCAAGATATTCCTTTCTTGTATTTTGAGTCCACTGGCCCTGGAAACAACTTAATCCCTGTTAATACTCAGAATTACAATGTAATATTGTGTCCATACTGAAGGAAGTTTGGCTCTTAGGATTTTGTTGTAGAAAGAGATCACTGTAATAGATAAGATAAGGATTGGTTGACAAGTCCCTGAACTTTTTCTTCTTGTTCTGTAAGGTCATTGTCCTTGTACCTGGGGAGCAATGGAAACCTTCTCCCACACTGTTGGACCGTTTCCCTCTGCAAACACAACCACTTCCAGCAGCGTCTACCCCCAGGCACCCACTAGCATGAATGATTACAAAATACCATGTTCTTAGTCCTGAACTTTCTCCATCCCACATTCCTCGTTTTAATCACACCAGAGTGCACTTATTAAGGTCCTGGTTGAGCATGGTGCTGCAGCCAGCAAGTTACGCACAAGCAGTCTCCGCTGTCAAGGCAGACAACATCACAATGAAGAAATACAGACGGCTCAATGTAAACATTGAATGATGATTCCTTTAAGTCTGTGGTCTACTGTGCCTATAGGATGCCAAACATCTGGATGAAAGATGTAACTTTCAGCCAGGAAGCTGGCTGCTCTTCCAGATAATTGAATAGACTTTCATGTGAATTGCCTAAACCCAGCAATTATAATAGTTATGCTAACTTATATTTGTATAATGATTTACAACTGCAGTATGCCTATGTGAGCATGCATGTGTGTAGTAAATGTGTGTATGTCTGTATGTGTGCATAAAGCTTCATGTAATTACTATATCTTTATGGAATAGTTTTATTTATATCACTTTAAAGAGGCATTTGAGATCCTTTATCAAGCATGTTTTGGCCTGATACTCTCCATTCAAATATGAGGCCCATAAAAGAGAAATGGCAATCCCTACCATTTGGTGCTCACAGACCTGGGGAGGAGCTCAAACTGAATGAACCTGACTTGCCCAAGGTCACACAACTAGTTACTGTCAAATCTGGGACTCGGTCCAAGTTTCCTGGCACCAAGACCAGCACTCTGTTCACAGCTGCCTTCAATAAAGGCCAGATGCACTTCCAGAGCAGGGAGCAGAAAGGGGAAGGGACAGAGAAATGGAGTGGGTGCCCCTAGAGTGGGAAGAGTCGTATTAACAGCATTGAGAGCAGGAATGACGCACAAGTCATTGAAACTACAGCTATGAAGACGGTGGTCAGACACTAGAAAATGAAATTGATGTAATGTCCTGAGGATGAGGCTGGGGCCACTGATGGCATGGCTGTCATGTCTTCTAGGTACAGACATGGACAGACACAGGCAGATGGGGCAGACTCAAACAACAGATTATTTCTCTGATGTCAGGGTTACAGCTAAATGTTACTCTTTCCATCCTTTCTGTCTCTAAAACATGAGCAGTTGCCTTTCATTTTGGTCAATGTTGCTTAGACATAAATTATAGGCAAGTAAATAGAATATCATAGAAAAAGTAAGGTTTCTGAAATAAAACAGACTTGGATCCAAATCTCAGGTTCTCAATGACTCAATATGACCTATGAGAACTATGTAAGGTTTGTGTGTCTTGGTTTCTTTGGTAGAGAATAACACTAACTTTTACAGACATGTTATTAGAGATTCTGTATTAGACACCAAGACACAAGCCACCACACAATGTGCAATCATTTTTATCACCATCATTATCACCATTATCTAGTGTGAGCCAATAACTACTTTGGAAGCAGGAAGGTGTTGCTAGGCCTACTGGGAAATGCAGGTTTGGCCAAGTGTCTACAGAGCATCTTTAACACAGAGAATCGTAACCTGGAATCATCCTCATCATCAAAGAATAGGAACAGGGCCAAGTCGTACAGATAAGAACATGTAGAAAGCCCTACCTTGTGTTAAAGAGATTTATTCTCCACAAGCATGTCCTAAGTCTGTAAGTCAGAGACAAAAGAAACACTAAGTGGTATGAAGATAAATAGGAAGAGACTGCGGATGTAGCTTAGCGGTAAGACTGTTCATCTGACACACACAAGGCTCTGGATTCCATTCCCAGCACTGCAAGAAAATAAAAACAAAATAAATAGATAAATAAATAAATCTCTGTTCTGGGTAGTTTTGTGTGTCAGTTTAACACAGATTCACTAGAGGAAGGAGCCTCATCTGAGGAAGCCTCCTTGAAATCCAGCTGTAAGGCATTTTCTCATTTAATGATCAATAGTGGGAGGGGGGGGAGGCCAGGCCCTGATGGCTGGTGCCATCCCTGGGCTGCTGGTCCTGGGTTCTATAAGAAAGCAGGTTGAGCAACCCATGGGCAACAAGCCAGTAAGCTGCTCTCCTCCATGGCCTCTGCATCAGCTCCTGCCTCTGGGATCCTGCCCTGTTTGAGCACCTGTCCTGACTTTCTCCAGGGATGAACAGCAATGCTGAAGTACAAGCCAAATAAACCCTTTCCTCCCCAACTTGCTTTTTGGTCATGGTGTTTCATCACAGCAGTAGAAACCTTAACTAAGACAATCTCCATTCTTATTACAGTACGGTGGGGAGGAAACACTCATAAAAACATAAATATAATATAGGACGATAGGCAATCATAAAAATAGTGTCCTAATTAGGGTTTCTATTGCTGTGATTAAATACCATGTTCAAAAAACAAGTTGAGGAGGACAGTAGGAAAGGGTTTATTTTGTTTACACTTCCACATTGCCACTGAGGGAAGTCAGGACAGGAACCTAGAGGCAGAAGTTGATGCAGAGGCCATGGAGGGATGCTGCTTACTGGCTTGCTTCCCATGGCTTCTTCAGACTGCTTTCTTCCTTTTTCTCTTCCATTTTTTATTTTTTTATTTCATTTTCCATTCCAACCACAGTTCTGCCATCCCCCCTTGCCTCCTCCACATACCTCCCATCTCCTCCCACCCTCCCTCACCTCCCCCTTAGCCCACCCCCAGTCCACTCCTCTTCACTGGTAAGGGCTCCCATGAGGAGTCAACATAGTCTGGTACAATAGGTTGAGGCAGGGCCCAGCCCCTCTCCCATGCATTAAGACTGAGCATGGCATCCTACCATAGAGAATGGGCTCCAACAAGCTAGCTCATGCATTATTCGTAATAGCCAGAACTTGTAAACAACCCAGATGCCCCTCAACTGAAGAATGGATAAGGAAAATGTGGTATATTTACACAATGGAGTACTACTCAGCCTGTTTTCTTACAGAACTCAGGATGACCAACCCAGGGATGGCACCACCCACAATGGGCTGGGCCCTTCCACATCGATCATTAAGAAAATGTCCTAAAGGCTTGACCAGAGCCAAATCTAATGGAGGCATTTTCTTAATTGAGGTTACCTCCCCTCAGATGACTTTAACTTGTGTTAAGTTGACATAGAACTAGCCAGCACAGATAGCCATTCCAGGGCTCAAATGATGAACACTTAGCCAACCTAGCTACAAAAGAAGGAAAGCTGGGGAGGATTTCTGAAAGGGTGGCCAGTGGACTAAGCCCTGAATATACGCAGGAGCTATAGGGGCTCATTAGAGAAAGGGGACCAGACAGGATAGAATGCACAGCCATGCATTCTAGAACCACAGTTGCTGTGTTTTGCCAGAGGTATAACAGAATGTAGAGCTAAGAAGGATTCTGTACACCTTCATCCAGGGAACAAGAAAGAATTTGAAGCTGGGCAGGTAAGCCTTAAAGAAATTGGGTTTGCATTATAGCACACCCTGTGGAACACTTTCGAGAAGCACAACAAAGCTGCAGTCAGAGGCCACCTCCACCAGGTCAGGAAGAAACACTGGAAAGGGCAGTGATCATGGGGCAGATATAAGTGGATAGAAACTAGACAGTATGGCTATCTCTAAGGATCCCAAGAGCCTGGTGAGAAGCAGACAGGGAAGAACTAAAGTCTTAGAATTTGCTACAGATCCAGTGTGGGCAAGCTTTGTGGGGGAGAGAAGACATGAAATCCCGTTAAAGAAAAGAATTGAATGAAGAAGAAAGGGCACATCCTAAGTAGGCAAACAGACCTCAGAAGGTCAAAGAGGTAGCACGAATTGGGCTGTGGATGAGCTGATGATGTAAGCCTGTGAACTTGGACGTGCCTTCAGTAACTTGAATTCTATCTGCATCTTGGGGAAAGCTTTTGTGGCAGGATAGAGTACACATTCTCCCCGGTGCTCTTTCCTAAAACTAGATACAAAGAGACTATAATGAGCTCAAGGTAGCAAATAGATTCTGCATCTTGGTCATTACAGTCTAGAAGGACAAAAAGAGGCTAAGCTGCTCCTGGCAGCATGGAAGTTCTGGTGGCCCTGCGATGACCCCACACTGAGACCTTTCCCCAGTGCTCCTGGGACACCCCTCACCTCCATCCCTACTCCCTGCCATGCAGTGGCAGGCAGCTGTGATGGGATGACAAGCTGTGCCAAGGAAGAAAAGGAAGAGGATTATGGAAGAAACGGTGAGAAAGGAGCTAACACAGCGCATGCATCAAAGGATGAAGAAGGCTGTGTCCACAACCACGAGGTTTTCTTACCAACCTGGGCATCCCAGGTCAGTATACAATCAGCAAACTCCCTCCACAGAGGGCCACAAGGTAGACAGTCTGCCTCACTTCCTCCCTCCACAGAGAGCCAGATGGTGGACAGTTTCTGTTTCACCTCCTCAGTTACACTGCTGCCAAACGAGCAGCTATGGACGATGCTTCAATGTGCACAGCTACGTCACAGTAAAACTTTATTTATGGGCAGTGAGATGTGTATGTCATAAAGTATTCCACATGCCAGGAGATATTATATTTTTAGATCATTAAAAAATATGGAAGTCATTCTTAGCTCAAATACGAACCTAGGCAGTGGCTACATGTCTCCTGTAGAATGTGGATTGCCATCCTTGGTTCAGAAAAAGAACCACCTGACAGCTGAGGAGATGAGATGGGCAACTATTATGAAAGGCTGTCTCCCAAAAAAATACTCCTGTGGGGTGAGAGAGAATGGTGTACTGAATTGTGGAAAAGAACTCCTCTGGGTTTTATGGGTGCATTCCTGGCTGGCAATAAGTTGTTTAGCAAAGGGCCATACCACTCCTCCAGAATTAAAGATGTAGTTGGGGACTTTTACATTTATATTATTTAAATCTTGAAGGGCAGCTTTTTATATCTCTACATTATATTATAATAATTAAAGTATCAAAAATATAACAAAAAAATAAAGCAACACATCTGGCCATTATATGCTCCTCTGGCTCCTAAAAAAAAATCTAGGTGACAGCTGAGCCTGGCACCTAGGGCCTCCTGTGTCCTCACCTGGCCATCGGGAAACTGGCATAACTGTCACACAGGTATGAGACTTACTCTTGCCTAACTGGCTCTGCCAGTCTGTGTAGTCCTCACACCTACAGGGACACGTGATACTTTGGTCCCTCTCACAAAACTCCATCTCTTTCTTCACTGGTTGTTAGCAATGTTTCCTAAGTTCCAAAGACTTGTGTGGTCATGTCTGGAAAATGTCTAAGTTTGTGAGCTCTGTTCTGTCTTTTCTTCTAGTAGTGTAACTGGGAAGAATAACTCGCAAGATTTTTGACAGAAAGCCCAGTCATTTCCCTTGGCCTGATCATATGTCTCTGGATTGCCTTCAAATAAATTATCCATATCATGTCAAGTTCAGACACTAAAACCACCAGCCTATATATTTTTCCTTCCTCTAGCTCATGGCCCCCCAGAGTAACAGGATTCATATAATTATATTTCCCTTCTTTTATGCTATTTGAAAGCATATATTCCTCCATATAGACAGAAAGTCCGTGTTTCCCATTGTCCTGCTCCCTCATTCAGGCTTTAAGAACTTTATCTGAATTCCCAGCTACCATCCTTCTCTTTCATGTATAATCTTTTAAAGATAGAACAAACACAGAATTAAACAAGTATGTCAAAAAGATGTCTGCATGCCAACTTCTCATAGCACTGTTTTCAATCACCAGAAGATAGAATTGGCCTAAGTGTTTGTTCATGGGTGAACGAAGAAAGGGGATGGGCAATGTATACATAGTAGAATGTTATTGAGCCTTAAATAAGAATTAAAGCCTTTCATGTACAACAAGATGGATGGACCTGGAGGACATTATGTTAAGTGAGATAAGCCAGGCGCATGAAAATATTGCAAGTTCTCACTCACATGTGAAAGCTAAAGAGGAGAATCGGATGAGAGTTACCAGAACCTGGAAAAGGCATGAAAGAAAGGATAGGTGGGGAGAGGATGATTGACACGTATGGGGTACCGTGAGGGGAGAGGAACAATTTATAATGTTCTATAACATAGTAAGGTAGCTATGATTGAAAAATTAATGAGAGATTTGAAAATAGCTGTGCAGAGAATTTTGAATGGTCTCCACTCAAAGAAACAATAGCTACCTGAGGAGAGAGCTGTGCCAGTGACTACTGTGACCATTACATATCTGTGTGCATATGTGTTTAAATACCACACCGAACTTCATAAATACATGCATTCATTACTTGTCAATTAAAAAATACACACATGGGGCCTGCAAGGAGGCGCAGCAGGAAATAGTGCTTCCTGCTAAGCCTGAAGACCTGAGTTCAGTCCCTGAGACCCACTTGATAAAAGCAAAGAACTGACGCCCAAGACTTGTCCACCAGCTTCCACATATGCACTGTGGCACGTGCCCTTGCCCGGTGCATAAATGAATGTAATTTAATTTTTTAAATCACAAACACAAATTAACATACACTCATACATCAGAGGGTGGAGGGGCACCCTCTGGGGAAAGTAAACTTTACTAATGATGTTCTTTCTACACTCTGATGGCTTTTGTGATGGTGAAGGAGCCTGCCACTGGACCCACCAAAGGCCAAAAAAAAGTATGAGCCACAGACCTCAGACTTGAAAGAACTCCGCAAGGGGAACTTCACAGGATCCCAGTAGTAGGCTTTACTGCATACATTCCCACTGGCCTGCACTCATAGGACCTGGCCAGCTCTGGGAGGCAGCATCACCGTGGAGAAGATGGACATTCTTCTCCCATCTGCCAGCTCCAGGCAGAACCCTGGTGCTGTCATGAAGCACCAGGCTGGTTCAGCTGTCTTCCCACAACTCTGGTTCTGAAGGAAATGCACGGTCCCGCTGGAAACACACCCATCCTCTTGTCCCATTTGATCTTCCTCCCACATGCCTTTCACATTAATGCTGGTGTTTTCTTTCCATCTGTTTTCTGCTCGTGGCTAGAAACATACTAGTCCGGCTCTGGCCCTCTGTGAGTCTGGAGATTCTGTCACAGGGTGCTGTTCTGGAGCCGGGAGTGGCTGCAGGGGATCTGTGGTAGATCAACTTGTGTCTTACTTCAAGACAACAGACACTAGATGTGGGCATCCTCTCTGCCAGAAATCCTCACCCAGTTGATGCCAAGTCATGCTGCGGCTCAAATTCAGTGCAGGCTCCCATCCCTCTCCAAGTTCTCCCTATGACCTGCAGTGAGTCAAAGGGCCTGTGACCTCTTCTCCCACTAAGCCTCCTCTTACTCTCCCATAGCTCTGCCTCTGCCTTTACACTGCCTGTAGCCTGCCCTTCTGCTCTACCTGCAAGGCCCTCTTCCTCAGCCGCTCCAGTCTTTGTGTGAATAGCATCTTTCTCCATTGAAAGTTGAAGACTCTGAAGCACGGCTTATTTCATCTTCCCACTCTGTTCTGCCTTTCTGTTTTGCATCGCAACTACCACACAATGCCATGGCCCAGGTCCTTAGAAAATGTAACTGGGAAAGATAGTTCCAGAGGAGCAGACATGAAGGAGACAAGAAACAAGGAAGGGATGGAGGCAGAGCAAAACCAAGAGAGTGGTTTCTGACTAGCTATAGTTTTTGAATGAGTTGGCCCCCTCTTATGAGATATCTTCAGATAAACTGTGCCAACCCAGTACAACTTCAGTATGCCTAGAGGAGGGAGAGAAAGCAATATATTTTTCTGTGTCATCTCTCTCCCATTAGTCCCCATGAATAACAGATCTTTCATCCTTCCAAGTGATAAAAACATGGCTTGGCACACAGTCCCTCACCTAAGTGGTATCAAGAAATCCCCGTATTCTGCAAGCAAGGGACTATTGGCATATGTCTGTGAGCAACAAGGGGGACAGAGGCTGCAGGAATGGAAGGGATGTGTAAAAGAGGCACTGGTGGCTCCCGGCTTCAGGGATAGATGGAGACCCTTCTGGGAATGCTCCAGCAAGACATATTTAAACTCATACAGTCTTCCAAGACGGTGTCCACCTCTCTCAGCTAGAATATAAGTATATTTGATCTGTTTGGGTTCCCTGGTGCACATTAGGAGTCTAAAATAGCACCTGACTCATGATAGTTTTTCAGCACACTGTTGAAGGAATGAAAAGGCTACAATGCTGCATACGACAAACCCTGAGCCTTCGGTGCCCAGAGAAGCCCAGACAAGCAAAGGAATTTTCATGGTACCAGTCATGGAGTGCTGTGCAGAGGTGGGCAGATGGCTGAAGACATCCACCAGAGCATCAGGCCACTGAGCTCAGAGTGTCAGTCTTCTACTTCAGGTGGAGTTAGACATGTCCAATCCGGTCTCTCTCAGGAAGCAAGAGCACTATTGTGGGAGGTGGACATCTGGACTCAGTGACTAATCAGCAGCCAGACCAAGGGAGTGCCCTGATGTTGATGCTGCTAATGAGTAGTCACCAAGTATTTAGCTTGTGCCAGGTCACAGGCTGAATGTTACCATATATTTTCTTACTCCATTCTTAGGATTATGTGTTAGACAGGGTGGGACGGTCCTCACTCCATAGAAGAAAATTGACCTGAGCATAGAGAAGGCCAGTAGGACCCACTGAGCTCTGCTGACCAAGAAGTCTTAGGTTTGAACTCGAAACTGGCCACATCTAAGCTGATAATCACTCCTTCTTGCACTGTATCACTGTCTTAGCTAGGGTTTCTATTGCTGCCACAAATCACCATGACCAAAAAGCAAGTTGGGGAGGAAAGGGTTTATTTGGCTTACACTTCAGGATTGCTGTTCAACACTGAAGGAAATCAGGACAGGAACTCAAACAGGACAGGATCTTGGAGACAGGAGTTGATGTGGATGCCATGGAGAGGAGCTGCTTCCCGGCTTGTTTCTTTTTCATTACATATCTTCATCAGAGTTCCCAGTAACACCCACACCGCAGAGTCTATACTAGGCTGCTTTGAGATTTCTTCTGCCAACAGAACTAATCCAAAACTCTTCACTTTAGCCTCAGGCAGACTCTGTAGACAAGGACAAAAGGCATCCATTTTCTTCATCAAAATATCACAAGAATGGTTTCTAGGCAATGTACTAAAATTATTCCCTGAAACCTCTTGATCCAGCCCCAGACAGTTCATCAAATCACACTCAGCACCATTGTCTCCCATGTCCCTACTAGTATGCTCCATTAAGCAGTCCTTAAAACATTACACTGCTTTCTTAACCCAAAGAACCAAAGTCTATATTACTCCAAACAAAATCATAGTCAGGCCTATCACATCAATACCACACTCCTTGTACCAACTTCTGTCTTAGTTTAGTTTTTATTGCAGTGAAGAAACAGCATAACCATGATAACTCTTATAAATGAAAACATTTAATTGATGGAGTTCACAGTTTCAGAGGTTCAGTCCATTATAATCATATCAGGGAGCATGGTCATGAGTAGGCAGACATGGTGCTGGAGCTGAGAATCCTACATCTTGACTCAGAGGCAACAGGAAGTTGACTGATAGTCACACTGAGGGAAGCTTGAGCAAGAGAGACCTCAAAGCCCATCTCCACAGTAATGCACTTCCTCCAACAAGGCCATGCCAGTGGCCCCCTTCCAGTCCTCAGCCCCATGAGCACCATTCTCTCTGGTACATACACAAGAAACCAGCCAGGGTAGAGATGCCACCTGAGGAAATTTGGTGAGACCCTAGAGACACACAATATTCTCTACAGCTCCAAAATACCAAACTACTCATTCATTGCATACCCCAAAGTGGGACCAAGTCTGGTGCCCTGAAGCCTATGACAGAACAAGGTGACTAACAGCCTCCATAATCAATCCATATCAGCATTGTCTAGTAGAAACATAATACGAATCATACAGAAAGTTCTCTATATACACATGTGAAAGTGCCAAAGAATAGAAATATTCTTTAAAGAAAAAAGAAAATTCTACCTAATCCAGAAACCACAGTTTGAAAAGTAAGCAGAAAGAGGTGAAGTGGACAGTTTAATCTATCCAAAATGTACATTAAAAGTATTATTATAGAATGTAATCATATAAAAACTTATTTGTTTCATTATTTTTCCCTTTGCAACAGAGTCTCATGTAGCCCAGGCTACCCACAATAACTTTGAAATCCTGATTCTCCCACCTCTGTCTTTGAAATGTTGGGAACACAGGTGTGTGCCACCACATCTGGTATGTGTTGCTAGGGACTGAACCTAAGCAAGCATTCTACCAAATGAGTCATACTTCTAGATTGTATAAAATTTATGGAAATAATTTACATTCTACTCCAAGGACTCCAAGTGCTTAGTTGCTAGATATGGCTTGTGGCTGCTGTTTTGAACAGCATGGTGTTGATGGAGAACATGCACACCTACACACACGTGCATGTGGGCACACGTACACACGTATTCACATTAGAAGAGCACAAATAACAGGGGGAATTGTCAGATCCCTGAAGCAAATCACACCAGTTAGAGTCTCACACCCAGGCATCTGGGCACCACACAGCAGATAGCCTGGGATGCAGAAGCAAGATACCTGAAATTATACCCAGAGCGCAGACAAAAGAGAGGAAGCCAGCCCCTCACTGGGGGAGGAAGGGAAGGAAGACATCTGGCTTGCTGCCCTTTGAAGTTCAGCTCACCTTCTAGTATCTGGAGTTGAAGGCCAAGCAAAGAGCAGGAGGCCTTTAAGCAATTGAGGCAAGAGGGCAGAGGTCTTTGGTCAATTCCTTGGGAAATGAGTTTCATATGAGATTCGGGAGAGAGAAGAGACTGACTGCAAACCCATAAAATTAACAATTTGTACATAGAAGCAGCATTGAACCACAGGAATAGAAGGCCTGACACCTCAATGGAAGCCTCAGCCCTGAGCTCATTTACACCAAAGTTAATTGCTTCTCAGAACAGACTCACACAAGCAAAGGAGGGTAGGGACACTGTGTTTTTTCTGAGACTTTAGGGCTTAGAGACTGCTGGGGGAGGGGAATTGTGGTTTTGCTAGGAATGGGATGAATTGAAGTGGATCATAAGAAAGAAAGAAAACATCCCCTGCCCTCCTCTGTGAGCCCCCAGGTGCCACCAGATCATGAATGCAGTGAAACGGGGTGACCTCTGCCACCAGCAGAATTGCCCAGCACCTTCCCTCCAGTGCCGCCTCACAGGCCCCTCAAACCGGGTTGCAGTGTGTCCTTGGTCTGCTCCCTTGCTCTCTGCACCCCTTTGAGACTGCACATCTGGGTGACACTGCCAAGCTCCACATGGAGTGTGTTGACTTGCTCCATTTGTGAGGTGGAGGCCCGGGACACATGGAAGACACATGCAGGAAATGCATCGTAATAATCCATGTTTATAATTCGGAGAGGCAGGCAGAGTCTGGCATGGGACTGATCCGCTTCCAAATCTCTTTCCTGGAGTCAGATTTAAAGGAGAAATGTTAAAGGAAACTCTGTGAGAATGTTGACTCCGAACAAGTCACAAGTTCCTCTCTGTTGGTGTTTGTACAGATTTCCGAAGTCTCTCAAGCTCTCCTCACATGGATGAGCCCATCCATGTGGAAGTTTACAGAACTCTGAAAACCACCTCTTGTGATTATTAGTATCAAATTCAGAAAATCTCAGTTTCTACAAGGTCATTTGCAGGACAGCAGCCTCCTTTTACTGTAACAGCTTCATAACTTTTTATTGTTGTCATTGCCATCCTAGTGCCTTGTCCATTTCATTGATGTTAACCATCCACCCAATTATAATCCAGTCTCCAAATTTCTCTTGGAGACAAACCACAGCTTAGATTGGGTCTGTTCCAACTCCCTGGCACACACCCATTGGAGAAGACACTCTTGGGCCGAGGACTCTTCAAAGCCCTCTGTCTGGACTGGCTGCTCCCCTCCGGCAGCTCTGAGTCATGGTCGCATTGTCTCTCACTTAGGATGTAAGGGTTTATAACTCCTGCTGGGAAGTAGATTTCCTGGGCCCACTGACCTAATGTTTAAACTCTATAATCACATGACTCAGGAAGAGAAGCAGGAAGCAGGAAAGCAATGAAATGAACAAGAAAACTCACTGGAGCAGAGACAGAGTCATTCCTAGGAGCATAGAACTTTACAGTTTACCAAGAACCTCATTTTACCTCCAGGACAAGATTTAACCCTCTTCTTAGACTAAGGAAACTGAGGAGGCTGGAAAGGCAGCTCAGCAGTTAAGGGCACTTTGTGTTCTTACAGAAGATAAGGGTTCAATTCCCAGCACCCACATGCTGGCCGACAATCATCCATAACTCCGGGTCCGGAGGACTTGATGCCCTCTTCTGACCTCTGCAGGCATCAGGCATGCACATAATGCACATACAAAATACGGGCAAAATACTCACACACCAAAAACACAATAAATAAATATAAAAAAGGAAAAATAAATAAAGAGTAAGGAAACCAAGCACAGTTTGCAAACACAGCTCACCTGAGGCCACACACAGTTGGTAGTGGAGCCAAGAACCAGACAGCCTTTAGTCGAGACACAAGTCAGTCTGCCCACGTTGGATCTCTTTCAGCAGCAAATATTTCATAAGACTGGTTGTGATGAGCTTTATTTAACCAAATACTGAGTGTTTTATCTCAAATTTAGCATGCCTCTTTCACCTATATTATTTCTATGATGGTACTTAGGCAAAATAACAAATAATAACGAATATAATAAGAGAATAATAACTCAATGGCTATAATAGGAGAAAAAGTAGAATCCTATTTATTTGTTTGTTTGTTTGTTTGTTTGTTTGTTTGTTTGTTTCATAGGCAAGGTCTTACTGTGTAACCCTGGCTGGCCTGAAGCTCACTATTTAAAACCCTAGTTTTCTCAAATTTGCAGGAATCCCCTGTCTCTGCTTTTCAAGGACTCAGACTACAAGAAAACATCCCTATCCTGTTGAAAATAATAAGAACATAAATTCAAGAGACTAGCAAAAATGAAGATATATATGTCTTTGCCAGAAAGGAATGTCAGCATAGAGAAAAGGAGTAAATGGCTGATGGTATTGATTTGGCACAAGATAGTGAGTTTCAAAATTCTCCAGTCTTGAGACTCTCCTCATCTTCCATAGGCCAGAACTAATGAATAATTTGGGGTTTGAGACTGTCACCCTTTTCTGATCAGGCCTCAGAGTTCTGAGACAAGCAGGCACCAGCCACCAGCTAAGGGCAGAGGAGCTTCATGCCTCCTGCTTATCTCCAACTCTGATGAACTCTAAGCACACCTCGTTAAAAGTAGGCCATAATGACATATTTCTTAGGAAACCCAAAGCAAACACCTACTAGGGGTCTCCACTGTGAGAAAAATATACACACGCCCATGTTTAAGAAAAATATACACATGCCCATGCTCTCTAGGTTGAGCAACAACAAAAAGCTACATGTTGCTAAGGATAAAGTGTTCACATTGCCAACACTGTGAGAGGCATGGTAAGCTTGGGAGGACTGTGGGCCCTGCTAGAATGAGCCATGTGAGCAAGCCTGGGTGTGACTCTCAAGACTTCCCTGAAAGCAAGTCACCAGGATCACCTGCTAAAAATAAAAAACTCCTGGACTCTGAGCCAATCTCCTGAGTCATAATTTCCCAGACAAAGGCCTGCTCAACCCTGTCTTTAACCTGAGTCCTAGGTGATCCCTCTCCTAGGACCAGCAAGGAGACAGTGGATGGTGTGAGTAAGGCCAGGGTCTGAGGTAGCTCCACTGTAGAGGGGAGGGAAATGCAGAGAAGTGTGGACAAGAACAAATGCTGTGCTGATCTTTGAACTGTGTATATCTTCCTTTCTAGATCAAGCAGCCAGAAATGACCTGTCCATTCCCTGAATCTCCTAAGACATTTTTTCCTCAGGTTTGTGACCTATATATATAACCTTAATCTGTGAAATATTTTAGAGACTCCAGAAGGACCTACTTCGTTCATTTCTGTGTCTTTCAGGATGAATCCTATGTGGCTTATAGAAAGTACTCCAAAAATGTTACTGTTTGAGTTAAATGTATCCAGCGATTTGAGCTCTAGAATGGCTTCTTGAGTTGAAAATTCTCTTTTGTTAATAAACTTTAATTGCCCTGTTCTTATTGCCCACCCAGAAAAAAAGAAGAAGTGTGGGCAAGGAAGGGATCAGGAGGGTGAGACTAAGTGAAGACAAATGTCACATTAAGAGCAGGGACATCAAAAGGCCAGCAGGATGAGGGCACATGGAGGGAGCAGGCTCCAGGAAAGAGGCCTGTGGCTCCCTCCTGCCCTAATGTAGTGGGGGAATGTAACATGGGCAGCTAGGTGGTCCTGATGTCAAAGCATCACTTGTTGGACAGGGGCCTCCTCTGGAATCTAGTCTTTGTCTTCATCTGGGAGCAAGAGAGTGACCTAAGTTGCCAAATGACATCATTTGCTCAACACTCAATGTGTTTTCTCTTTTAACCAAATGCTTTCATGGTCAAGCCCAGGAGACTCCAGTAGAAAGATGTCCCCAAAGGCCATGGACAGTCCAGTTTGACAAGAACCTCCCTGTGAAAAAGTACTTTGGCCCACATTTTTCCCTATAACTGAAAGACAGCAAATATCCTTTATTGCTTACTGTGTGTCCATCCATATATATATATATATATATATATATATATATATATATATATATATCCCAAAAATACCTGGAAGTCAAACAGAGGTAGTCAGGCTCCAGAGCTGAACTCTTAGCCACTATCCTGCTCTAACTAAGGGTGACAATAGTCAATGCATCATGACCAGAGTAGGTGTTCATGGCATCTTAGAGCAGCTGTCTATTTCAGTGAGATGAAAAGTTTGCTCTAAGTACCACACCAGTAATGTGTGTGATGGAACATGACTCTAGGCTGGGTAGAGTCTTGGTGAAGAGGTTCCATCCACTGGACAGAGGAAGTCAGCAGGAGTTGTGGTCAGTGTGGTGGAGACTGGGAGAGAGGAGTGGTTCATTCATTCACCTCAGCAGGTATTTGACCTGGGAGACCTAGTGGTGAGAAAACAGATACCTCCCACGTTGGCAGATCTTACAGCGTGCAGAGGTAAAGGACTGAAAAGAAACCCAGCAAGGGAATAAAGCAATGTCAAGAGTTCTAAGATGAAGGAAAGAACTAGAATTTTACAGCTTCTAAGTCTGCTTTAGCTAAGTGACAGGAGGCCTGTGTGACGGGAGCATCTCACAGGGAACAGGAAAGGGTCCAGTGCAAAGGTCAACACAACTACAGCACACTGGACAGAAAAGCATTTGGGGTGTTGGGGGCAGAGATCAACACCAAGGGCTCTGGAGGAGTTGGGATGTCATGCTGTGTGCAGTAGGAGACATTGGCAGGCTTTAAACAAGAAAAAGACATGGTGTGTGTGTGTGTGTGTGTGTGTGTGTGTGTGTGTGTGTGTGTGTGTGTGTGTGCACTTTGGGGAGCATGTGTGTTCTCATGCATATGGAGATCAGATGTCAAGCTTGGGTGTCATTCATTCTTCAGCAACCTGCTGCACTCTGTTTTGAGACAAGGTTTCTCACTGGAAGCTAGAGCTTGCTAGTTAGGCGATGGTGGCTGGCCGGCAAGCTCCAAGACTCCCCTGTGTCCACCTCTCTGGTGCTGAGCTTAGAGTGGATGTGCCCCTCTGGCTGGCTCTACACACAGGTGCTGAGGCTTAAACTTAGTTCCCTCAGCATTTTATTGACTGAGCTGTGTCTTTCTTGTTGGTTTGGGGTTTGTTTAGTTTGTTTGTTTGTTTTAATGTTTCTGTCAACCTGGGAAGAGAACAAACCACCTGTAGGTTAGGAAAATATGACTCTCTTTTGTTTGTTTGTTTTTCAAGACAGGTTTTCTCTGTGTAGCCTTGGCTGTCCTGGAACTCACTCTGTAGACCAGGCTGGCCTCAAACTCAGAGGGCCACATGCCCCTGCCTTCTGTGTGCTTGGGTTAAAGGCATGGTGAAGGCTATGAATATATGATTTTCATCCAGGAAAGAGACAGCAGTGTGTAGACACATGTTAGCCAGGGAAGTGAAGGACAGGAAGGAGTTTGGGGTGGGTTTTAGAGACAGGACAGCTACCCGCCGTGTTGCCCCCACCAGCATTCAGAGCAAGTTCCCAGCAGAGGAGTTCAGACCACTGACTGATGTGTCAAGCATGAGTGCAAAGAAGAGGACCAGAAAGGCCACACACTCCCACATCTGCCCCAGTGGGAAGGACAGATAGCACAAAGAGATGCTCTGTGTTCTGGAAGTGGCGGTTCCATATCGCTATGCAGGTGTGCCAACTCTGAACACCGAAAGGCAGAGCCAGGTTGTCTTGGGCGTTTCTTCTTGAACCTGAACCTAGGGCAGTGCTCCAAACAAGAACAATGCCTGGTCTGTGGAGAGCCCAACATGCTCCCCACACCCATATGGGGGGGGGGCACTCATGGGCAAACAACCTCAGTGACTGGGGACGATCTGGGAAGTGTGACCTCCTAAGACCCTGAGTCACACAAACAATCTCACAGAGTAGGGAAGAAGAGCTAGCCAATGGGCAACTCAGCTAGCTACAGGCCATAAGCATGAGGGAGAGGACACCCAGGCCAGGAGAGGAGGCAGCAATACCAGTTAGTGACCAGTGTCTGCCACTGGGGACTCACAGCCAGGGAGTCTGTTGAAATTGAGGTTAAACTGAAGATGAACCTAAGAATTCTTAGTACTGTCCATAGGCTTTTTCTTTTAAATAAAACCAATAGTCTAGTAACTAATTGTGCTAACATCTGTGCTTACTCATGCCCTGGTGATGCTGATGCTGCTCCCAATCCTAGAACTACACTTGGGGTAGGAAGGTGCATTCATTACTGTGCGTTTCTGTCACCTAACAAAAATGGCTTACCAGAGGAGAAGTTTGTCTAGGGTGACAGTTTAAGAGGGATTTTACTCAGTCATGGTGGGAAGGCACAGTGGTGGAAGGAGCCAGGCACACCAGTTGCCATGGCCCAGGACAGGAGGTCCAGAAGGGAATTCCAGACGCCACTGGCTTTCTCCCCCCACCCACTTTTCATTTAGTCCCTTACTCTTGGCCCCTGGGAGAGAGTCACCTACATTTTGGGGGGATGTTGCCCCCCTCAGGCCATCATCTGCAAGCATCCTCATTGACATCCTCAGTCTTCTAGGAGATTGTAAATCTGGTTGAGTGGATGAGGAGGAGGAGCCACCACAGAAGGCTTTAGCCCTGGTAGACATCCTGCCCCATGCCTTTCTCACTCTGACGGCATAAAATGAGTGCATTCACTACTTGAAGCAAAGGGTAAAGGTCATTGAGAGAGAACAGGAACACTCAAATGAGTGAGATGTAATTTGCCTTTAAAGTAGAGCAGTGTGGCTGGGGACCAAGAGCGATGTGGAGTTAACATAGCATTGGAGGCCTGTGTTCTGCCCAGCCACGTAGTCCACGGAGTTGTACACAATGCCCCCACTTAATCTTCACTACAGGCATGAAGCAGAAAGGTTCTTCCTTACCGAGAAAGAAAACTAGACTAGAAAAAGTGAAGTAGATTTCTTGGTTTACACGGCCATCGAAAAGAAGAATTTGGATTCCAGCTTGGTCTCTCTGGATCTGAGTTAAAACTGCATCTACTCTCATTTCTGACATGTGTGCACAGTGAGACACACTGACAGCTAGCTACAGGCATCCGGGGGTGAGGTGGTGGTGGGTGACCCCTCTGTAGATCCACCCACTGAAGAAATACGGTGCAACTGTACTGAATTTGGCTGGCTTACTAGAAAATAGCAACATTGGAGACTGCATGTTGAAAACATAATTTTTACTACTGCAGAAAAAAGACAGGTTTTCCTTATCCATTCCTAAGTTTTCCTTTTATGGCCTGCAACTCCACAGTCCACAAAGTCACATGCCCAGCCAAGAGATGCTGGCATTTCTGCCTCATAACTGCAGATGCTAGTAGACATTTGGTCTGCCACCCCCCTGGGGGACAGTCTTCTGGTCCACTCCTGTCTCAATCCCGAGAGAGCAGAGCTCAGCCTGGACATCCCAGTGGGAAAGTGCATCTTACCGTGCACTGTGGGGTAGAAACCTCAGGGTGAGGTTTCTTCTATGATGGCTACCTCTTTACTGGAGCCCTTGCCTGTGTCCTGACCACCCACTTACCCATATAGATGGCTCCCTCCCCACTTCAGCCAACTACTGCCTGGGTTAACCACTAATTTGGAACCCTGGTGGGGTGGTGGCACATCTGGGTTTCAGAAACAACTCCATTTTCTCTGGCTCTGAGTCACTGTTGCTTGCATGGAAGCAGGAAGAACAAAACCTTCAGAAGCCATCGAGTCTTGTCCCGACGGCCACTCCCTGCTTTGCCACAGAAAGGGCACCACCTGAGGCTCCAGGGTGCCTGGATGATAGCCACATGTTCCATTCTGTATTTGGAACATAAAGCAAACCAAGGCGGCCTGTCATTAGAGGCCAGGGTACCTGGAAGTCAGGCCCCCGCTGGAGACCCATCAGCAGGCTTGAGTCATAGCCTCTGCGTACTCCCACTAATGCCTGCTTTCTACTTCCTGCCATGATCACAAGACAGTGAAGGCCACCAAGTAGAGGAAAAAGCCTATCAAGACTGCAGGGAAGGGTTTCCCCAAAGCAGAGCCCAGCTTCACCTCTAGGCCTGTTATCCACTTTCCCAGTCCCATTGGTTCAGTTCCGAGGCAGAAGCCACAATAAGCCACAGAGGGAAAGGACAGTTTGTCAGAAGGTGTCCCCACATTCCCAGTCACCCTCTACTCCCAGGACAAGGACTTGCATGCACTTGGGTATCAACGGTGTGTTTTGTCCGTGAGGAGTTAGAGAGGCATCACCTTGAGGCATCACCATTTCTTTTGCGAAGCATCATGGAGACATGTGGGGTCCCATCTCTTTCCTCCAGCTGTTGACTACGAGGTAGCATTTGATGGCCAGAGATGACACTGGAATACAAATTGAGCCCTTGCCATCATGAAACAAGCTGGGTTTTAGGGGTGATTTGTTTAAAAGCCACATCGTAAATCAGCTGTCAGTTTTTCTTTCTTTCAGGCCTGGCAAGCTCACCTTTACACTGAATTAATAGCATCTGAAACTTGACCTTGCAGCCCCCCAGCCTGCTGGAAACATGTGCACCAGGCCTTGCAGTCAGAGCAGCAAGAGCTTAAATTGTTCCACATTTTTAATAAATGAGCCAGGAACCCATGGGGCAACTCCCATTGACCCCAGTGCTCGACAGATTGATCAAATGAAGAGGATGGAGTCAGATTGGCAATGACCAGATTTGAGAGAACAATTACTGACACTGGCAGGCCCATGCCTAGACAAAACTAATCCACACTCTTAACTGCAGCCAGAGTGTGTCTCAGCCTGCAGAGAAGTCCAGAAACACTAACTGGCAGTAACAGCTCAGCTGGAGACAGTGGGGGCCAGGGTAAAGGGAAGTGAGGATGGGAAGGGAGGGCATGCAGGACCACCTGCCAGAGATGGAGGAGCCTATGCATTCTGCAAAGAGCCAGGTCTCTGGGACTTCTGCCAGATTCTTGCTTCTCTGATGCTAAAAAAAGAAATTTGATTGCAAAAAAAAAAAAAAGTCTTGGAGTTTACTGTGACAGGGCCTAGGAGTTCATGCTGTAAGCCAGCCTGGGTAAGGAGTGCCAGGTCCTGTGGTGACCACTGGGGATAGGCTTTGCTTGGATATCAGCTTCCTCTCCAAGGAGGTAACACTTTCTGGCAAGAAACAAACATGAAAATCAATTTGATTTTTCCCACTATGATAACTAGCTATAGACTGGCGCTAGAATTGGGAATACAACACAGAGCATGAGACTTGGCCCCCTCCCCCAATACAGTCTAACCAGAGACATGATACAGCAGCAGAAGGTATAGCAGGAGCTAATAAAAGGGCCAGAGAAGCCCTAGGAGGACCACCCAGACACACATGCTCAGGGACATTTTCTCCATAGAGGGACAAGCAGAAGCTCTCCACATATCCTGGAGCCAAGGATGCAGGGGACAAGAGTCGCTCACAATGCTGTCAGAAGAGGGATTGAGATGTGTACATGCTTGGAAGTAAGAGACAGTGTAACACCTTTGGGAGCTAGAAAGAAGTTACAGCGCGGAACACAGAACCAGCAGGAGAGCAGATGAAGATGGACAGCCACAGGGAAGTCCCAAGCAGCACATAACAAGAGCTTAGACTCACATACAAACAGAAGGCAGGAATGCACAAAGAAAGGTGAAAAGGACCTTGCTTAGCATGGCTGGAGAATGTTTTGCAATGAGCAGTCTGCTAAAGGATAACTAAGTTTGCTTCAGAAGTAAGACGGCTGCTTCAGGGGGAGGAAGCAGAGTGTGCAAAGGCAGTGTGGCACTTTGAAGAGTAACCTAACACTCTCTCTCCAGTCCCAGGTGAGATACGGGATGAACAACATGTGCTATGTCAGGTTCCGTAAGATCACAATGAGGTTCAAAATATGAAGTCTTAAGCTCCAAGAAAGGTGGAGGGAACACGCTTGTAGTCCAGGGTCCTTCAGCCCAGGGACCCTCCCGCTGAGAACAAGCTGTATCCAGTATCAGAACCCTTGGCAAGTCAGCTGCAAGCACATCGGGGGAATAAAGGGAACGACTGTTTTCTGGAGATGCTTTCAGAGCAGTATAGTGCTAGTATAGTGTATTGAAATACCATCCTAATGGATTCTCAGGAATCACACCAATTCAATAAGCACAACTTCGTGTGTGATGTTCCAGAAATAGTAAGCGCTACAGAGACGTCCCATTTATCCACCATCACTCCCCAAGAAGAGAAAGCATTCCTGTCATTTTACAGATGAGAAAGTGGCCACCAAATACCTTGCCCAAGGCTCAGTGACACCTGGAAAAGTCTAAGACTTCCCAGGCCACATTTCCCTATTCAGTGCCACACTGTCCCCTGGCAGACAGACCTCATTTTACTAAAGATGGAATCATCTCCTCCTCGATGCCTACAAGATCCTTTCAAATATCTTTTGTGTGCTAATGCTCAATGTCTTAGTTAGGGTTTCTACTGCTATGATAAAATCCATGACAAAAAGCAACCTGGGGAGGAAAGCTGAAAGAAAACCTTTCCTCCATCATCCAGGAAGTCAGAGTAGGAACTCAAGATGGAAACCTGAAGGCAGGAGATGCTGAGGCCATGGAGGAGTGCTGCTCACTGGCTTGCTCACTGTGGTTTGCTCCATCTGTTTTCTTACGGTCTTTGTACATGTCTACCTCATACTCCCACACTTTCTGTGATCCTAATTAAGAGAAGTAGAAGGTGCCAGAGAAAGAACCTGGCCAGAAAGACACACAGATCCAAGTTCCCATCCAACCACGTTCCAGGCAAGTTCCAGGATCTCCCTGTGGTCTTTTTGTCTGAGACCCTTCCAACTCTATAGCCTGTGTGATGATTTGGGCCTCTTCTTTCACACAGTGATACAGAGGTAGGACCCACCTGAGAGAGCAGTCCAGGAAACAAAGACCATGAACAAATGTTACTCAAGGAGTTAGAAGTTGATGCTAGATCCTGCCCACATCAGAGCTTGAACCAAGATCACAGTGTAGCTAGTGCAAGCTCCAGTCACCAGGGGCACAGCCAAGATTTTCCATTATTGTCATATGCACATTCTTATACCCTCAGCACATACATCCCACTGATACCAGCCTATGCCCGTTAAGCTCACAGGAAAGATGGAAAATGAAAACACCTCAATTCCTGTATCAAGACAAGCATGCTCCCAAGAAATTAGAGAGATTACCTTGAGATGAGAACTAGATATTGAAGTCATTGACAAAAGTAGGTTCTAAAGTGAGGCAAGACGGCCTTGTACATATTGTGTGATATACAGCAAATATCAGGTAAGCAGTTGAATATCTCTGAGTCTTGTTTCCAGACATGTAACTAACAATGCTGACAAACGGCTGTCTTATCAAGTGACTGTGATCACCAAATTACATAAAAAAGAACTTAACAAATGAAGGAATGGTTGTTCCAAGTCCATGGACAACATTGAGGAGTGTAGATACAATGCTAGGTACCACTATGTTCATACAGACTTTCAGTGAGCTGTAAGAATAGCCTCGAGGAAGAGGGTTCGTGTTCTAGTTTGCTTTCTATTGCTGTGGTAAAATACCAGGACCAGCCCAGGGTTATAATGTGCCATGAAAAAAAGTCAGGACAGGAATATAGAGACAGGAACTGAGGCAGAAAGCATGGGGGAATGTTGTTTGCTGGCTTGATCCTCTTGACTTGCTCAGTTTGCTTACTTGTACACCTCAGGACCACCTGCCTAGGATAGCACCACCCAC
The DNA here is from genome assembly GCF_003668045.3 of Cricetulus griseus. Lineage (NCBI taxonomy): Eukaryota > Metazoa > Chordata > Mammalia > Rodentia > Cricetidae > Cricetulus > Cricetulus griseus. The sequence goes on along the minus strand of NW_023276806.1, from coordinate 54,301,641 downwards.
AGTGAACTGGGCCCTCCCACATTAGTCATCAATCAGGAAAATGCCCACCAGGCTTGTCTACAGGCCAGCCTGAGGGGGGCATTTTCTCAGTTGAGCATCCCTCTTCTCAGAAGATTAGAGTTTGTATCAAATTAACAACCACCATCAAATAAATAAATAAACAAATAGGACAACTCACTCTATTCAAGTGTCAGGAAATATAAAGCAGTCCCAGGATCAAAACTGGCCACTCAGAATACTAGGAAGCCTTCTATTACCCTGAGGTGAAGACAAAGGGCTGAAGAGTCTCCAACTGAAAGAGACTCTATATAAAGCAACCAGAGACAGTCATCAGAGGCACTTTGTAGCTCTAAGATCAGGGCTCACTTCTCAGGCATGTACCCTGCATATAGTAGATAAGGATTTAAAAGTTGTGGAATTATCTGGGCAGTGTAAACACACACCTTTAATCCCAGTTCTCAGGAGGCAGTGGCAGGCTTTGAGAGTTCAAAGCCAGCCTGGTCTACAGAGTGCGTTCCGGGACAGCCAGGGTTACACAGAGAAACCTTGTCTCAAAAAAACAAAACACACACACACACACACACACACACACACACACACACACACACACACACACACACAAAGTTGTGGAGAGAACAATTGGAATGAAGGTGCTGAGAACAGATACCTCATCCAGAAAACTGAGCAAGAGGCTAAGAACTAACTTGGCTGGGCTAAACCCAACAGGGATGTCCCAAGCAGCTTAACTGACCCAGAGGATTAAAGATAACACATAGAGAAACCAGACCTCAGAGGTGGTCATTCCATGAGTCACCTGTCCTCCAGCCACGGGACATGTCTGGGAAGGAACTGTGGAATCTACACATGAGTCAGCGGGTTTATCTGTGCCACCCCTGTTGAGTCACTGTCAACCCAGGGGGCCTGCCCTCATGTTAGGTGTGTGTTGTCATGTATTTATATCTGTGCCCACACATTCAACAGACACTGCTAACCAAGCTGACTCAATGAGTTCTCACGTTTGTTTTATTCAACCATGTTACCATCAAGCCTTGTCAGGGATTCCCTATGCTCGCCTGGCTCCAGAGAAAAATATTTTTCCACAAACAGAAAGTGGGACCTGTCTGCTGGATTGCAAGGCAGGAAACCACCAGCAGCTAGACAGGAATGTGTTCATCTCTACTCAAAATCCATCCAGCTGCACCTTCTTCCTTCTGCTGCCTCTAGTTTCTGTATCAGTTCCTAGAACGTTGACAGAAAACATAGCTTCATCTCAAGCTACTGCTATCTATTAGAAAACTCTAATAGACAGGGATTTCCTGGTTCTCCTCATTTCCTATCCTGAAAATCTATTCATATTCTTCGCCACTGGTGTCATTCCTCACACTAAAACCAAATTAACACCTTCAAGTATTGCTCATTATCTAAAACCTCCCTTCTCATACCAAACACTGTCCCTGTAAAAGTCTTCAGTACCCCCAAAATGTTGTGTGTCTAATAATGTTCCATTTTCTGTCACACACAAGATGAGAGGGACAAGTCCCAAGAGACCCAATCTGTAAAAAATGACTCTGGTCACAGCTAAGCAGTCCAGGGATGAGAGCCAACCTAACCTGTGTCTGTCTGGTTGGCCTTCCTGGGATGTTATGAACAAAGACTCACTCAGGAATGCTAGTCTTACTTTAAGCCCATGCCTTCCACAAGAAAAACTGAAAGCCGCTTCCCCATGACATAACCAGGAGAGCTTGGAAAACAGGTCCATGGTGAGGGGAGAAGGAAACTTACCTGAGAAGTAAGGCTGAAAGAACAAACAGTCACCAGTGAGCTGCTGAGGCTTAGAACTCAAAAGGTGCTGTCCCCAGCACACACACATGGAGGGCAGTAGATGAAATAGTTAAATGTCCACTCACAATGAAATAAAAACATGATTAAAAATATTTGAATCACAGAGTACATACAATCATATACTATTGCAGAAATGAGTTTTCCGGTTCTAACAGTTCATAAAATGGCTCCCCCACCCCAGGCTCTTCATATTCACATTTAGCATGAGTGTCTGGCATCTTCTGCATTTCCAGAGTGTTTCAACATCTTTTCCCATGCACGTCGTTTGATATTATTCATAAGCCATCACAAGAAATATTACCCATGCCACAGAGAGAAGTGAAGGAGAGACAGTGGGGAGAGGGGAAAGAAGGGAGGGATTTATAACTTCAAACATATTATACTTCTAGAAAGTTCTTATTCTTGATCTAAAATTGACCCTCCTCAGAGGTCTTGTTACAGTTGCATCCAACATTGTGAAAAGAAGTCATATCTCCAGTGGTAACTACTATTGGTTTTTCTTATAGAATTTGTCTAAAGATGGACACTGATTGAGTTTGTTTCAGTCAGGGCCTTACCCATATCCTATGCTATCATTCAAATCGACTAAGAGAGTTTGCTGCAACTGGGGAGCTTCCCATGGCTCAAACATAAGGCTGCTTCTTTGGAGCTATTTGACTAAACCCTTACACTTTGGTATAGCTATTGCTGTATTTCATTTAAACCATCCATGCACCGCTTGAGGCATGTAATGTTGTTTTTATCCTACAGATGGTATAGTCACGATTCCCAAGAGACAAGCTTGCCTCAGGTCACATGGTGTAAAAGGCCCAGCCAAATCTATACATCTTCTTCTCTGGCTGGCAGAAGGTGGAGTTGACCTCCATTTTTATGTGGGAGGGTCCTTACTTGTACCTGGACAGTCACAGGCTTTCTAGATGGATCCTCGAACACCCCTTTGTGTGAGGTGCTTTTATCTATGAGATGGCAAAGCTCACAAAGTACCTTTAAGGAAAGCTGATCTACAGAACCCAATTTTACCAAGCACCAACCACCGTGGGACAGGAGCTGTGCTTCATTTTATGCTAAAAATGTCTAAAATCAGATGGCTGTGACCCACAGAGGAAAAACAAGCTTAAAATAACAAAGAACCTGAAAGTCTGGACTTCAGGAAGGAGACATATGTAGGAGAAGGTGGAGAGGGAGCTGAAGGCCAGCCTCAGGTCACAGTTCTGCCACTGTGGCCACCGTGTAAAGCAAGCCATCAGCAGCCACATCAACGTAGTAACGACACCAAAGCCTTTTCAGGAGCGGTTTGTTTCTTTAGTTGGAATTGTGTTTTATTATTTATTTGTGTATGCCTGTGTATGTGCACGCATGCATTCCCACTCTCACACACACAAGTGCAGGTGCCCATGGAGACCAGAAGCATCAGATTTCAGGAGCTAGAGTTATGGGAAGTTTTGAGCCACCCAATGTGAGTGCTGGGAACTGAACTCAGGCCTCTGCAAGAGTGGTGCATGCTTGTCAGCACTGAGCCTCCTTTAACTGGATTTTAGATGTAATAACCAATTGCCTCAGGGCGTGGATGACTTCCTCCAGATTGTTTCACAGTAGACAAATCAGCTCCAGGCTGTGCTGGGGAAAGAGAGGAACAGGTCTCAGGAGCTCTAGAAGAATCCCTATGTGAGCTCAATGTGTGGAATTCTAGAGGGAGAGGCAGGTGGGGTGGGTCAAGGTAGACAAAGGATTGGAAAATTGGCCTCCTCTGAGAACACTTTTGTGATGGCAATGAAAGAACAGTGGCCCTGGCTGAGCACCTGCTGAAAGCCAGCTGATGAGCTAGCACTTCAGACACTGCTCCTGAGCTCCTTACTGATGGTCTTAAAAGTGGGGGCACCACCGCCATTCCTCCACAGAGGAAGAAGTCAAGGTTTCCAGGTCCCACAGCTATCAAATCAGGACCTTGGCCTCTTAATCCCCAGGTATACTGCTGGCATGGCCACATTGGCACTGCCCACACCCATTCTCCAACCTGAACTCCAGGCCAGCCCCTGGTGGGGTAGGGAGAGTAGGAGTCTCTGAGATTTGAGATGAGGAGAAAGCAGGCCGCTCTCCCAGATTAAAAGGTCTGCAGCTCAGACCAAGCCTTATCCCTGACATACTTTGCTCAGGCAGTCTATGGTCAGGCACAGAGCTGAGCAGCCTCCACTAACCAGAACTGGAAATCTGGAGCTATAAGGAAGAGCTGCAGGTAAAGGAGGCTGCTGGTCAGAGAGCTCTTCCAAAAGCCCTGGCCCAGGGACAAAGGGGTTAAGTTGTTCTCCAAACACCAGAAACCAAAAAGACCAGGGTCCTTTGTACTGCCACTGTTAGGGTCCCAGTAAGGGGAACAGAAGGAGCCCTCTGCCATAAAGCCTCTTGTTTTGATCCCGCTGAAAGTATCCACTGCCCCAGTCTAGACCCTGTGAAGACTAAGAGACCTTCTCACTTTGGTGGGCAGAACACACAGTCCTGTGCAGAGCTGCACTGCACTCAAGGGTATGACAGCCAAGAATGTTTTCATAGCCGGGCTTTGCTGCCTGATTTCGTCTGGAATGTACAGCCCTTGTCCCTTTGATCTTTAATATGGCTGCTTTCAGGGGCCCTGGTGCCATATTTTGAGCTTCTTCTGTCATTCACTGCATTGTGTCTCCACCCCAAGTTCCTGGACATAGTTCTGAAACCCTGATTCAGAACTCCCTCCTTGACCCTCCCTTCCCAAGAACTCCTGAAGGTGTACCTTCACTCCAGACTACTGGCAGCCCCCCCCCCACCGACACACACACACACACACACACACACACACACACACACACACACCAGCAAGCATCTGACCACCCATGACCATCCTCAGCTCATCCTGATGAAGGGGCACTTGCCCCCCCTTCTCAGGTCTTCCAGCCAGTGTTTCCTACACCCCCAAAACAAAGATCCAGTTGCTTCGAAACCAGCATCTGGTATCTTGGCTGGGGCTTCTTCTGTTTGTTTGGTTTTTGGCATTGCATCCAGATGTTGGTGTCATGGAGGCCTTGCCTGGAAGTCCTGCAGTCCCAGCTAGTTGTGTTTTCCATTACTGTTTGGAATAAGTCATCCCAACTGGGATCTGTGAGCCACAGTTGTCCTTCGTAAACTAGATGCTTGCCTGCTCTGCATACACAACCACAGCCTGAGGCTCAACCTGTTCAAAGGTGTTTAGCCATGGATACAACACTGTCTTTTTTGAAAGGTTTCTCCTGAAAACAAGTGAGAACGACATGCTAGAGTCTGCTCTTATGGACTTAGTGATGGCCCCAAAGATATCAGGTCATGATCTCTAAAATCTAGGAATGTTACTTCATTTGGGAAAAAAAAAATCTCAATCTACAGAAATGGTTCTGTCTGTAAAGTGCATATAGTACAAGTATGAGAACCTAAGTTTGGACCCCCAGCACACATGTATAAAGCTAGGTGCTGTGAGGCTCATCCATGATGCTAGCACTGTAGAGGCAGAGGCAGGGTGAGTTTGGGGTGGTGAGCTGCCGGTGGTCCCAGGACAACTTGAAACCTGCTTTGGCTCAGCCACCGCCACCCCCCAGGATAGATGCAATCACAGGTTAAGTGTCAGATGGGAAGAGAACATAGGACACTATCACAACTCAGCTGATCTTAGACTTGAAATCCCACTGTAGAGCTTCCTGCTAAGTATAATCATGTGGTCAATCAAAGCCCTAAGGGTAGCGTCACCTTCTGGCCAGTTATAGGAGACCCAAGAGATAAACCCCACAAACCTGTATGTGTTGCAAGCACACCAACCTGGTGTCCTCAAATCTGTACCATGGTAGATGTGGTTCCTTGTTCAGAACTGTGGCTGACTTGATTAATGGTAGCCCCAGATGGATGTAAGAAGTATGAATGGGCGGAGCTCATCTCTTTCTAATAAAGAACAACAAACTAGGAACCAGACTCTCCTCAAGACTGCTGACAAAGCTGTCAGGTTTCAGTTGGACACACTGGACATGTCAGTGATGGGAGTACATCCCGTTACTGCTTCCTGCTGTCACCTCCACCATGGTAAAGAAGGATTGAGCCAACTGTCCCTATTTATCTACTAATGACAGGCCTCATGCCAACAACTGTGGGCAGTGTGCTTACAGGGCAGATATGCCCTGGTGACAGCTTTCATCACTGCAGAATGCACCCCAAAGAAACACTCCTCAAGGTTAGCACCTGCCACCATCCAGAACGTGACAGCCACCCTTCCCTTCCAGTACCGTGCTGTCTAGAAACTCAAGAACCAGGATTTCTACAAGATCCATTGCCAAGAGTTTGAAAAATGATGTTCTTGAAAGAGAAAAAAAAAGAGCAACATGAACGCACAAAACATTTTAATGTGATTATAACCAATTAGATCTGAAGATTAGAAAATTGTATTGCTAAGGCCCAAACCTGGTAGTCTTTTGATTGCCTGGACTTAAACCCTGAACAACTGCATAAGACCAAGAGAAACCAGCCAATGCTGCCCCAGCTTCCTTTGCCAGCACATTCTATTTCTTGTGTGTTTCTTGTTTATCCCCTTGACCCAGGAGGAAAGAAACAGAAAGAAGACATATTCAGAAACCCAAGAAAACCCAAGTCTATGACTAAAAGGCCATATGTCTACATATGAGCAAGAAAGTGGGAAAGGGGAGAAAGAAAAACATGTACCTAGTCACCCCGATGTTTCTAAGTATGCAAGCATTTGGTGTTCTGTAGAGACAGGCTATTCGGGTGGTGTTTAAAGAAAAGAGTCCCCTTTAATTTGATAGCCATGGCCGTGGGCAAACACTAAAGTACAGCTAAATGGAAATCAAAACAACTATTTCAAAATGATGAAATTTGGGGATTTGAATCAAATTGTTTAATGCCACTGAAAACACATCAATTTTGACTAATTTCATGGGAAGTGGCCCAGAGCCTTCCTGTCCTGGCTCTGTGGTTACCTGGGTGGTACACTTTCAGAACCACTGGTCTCTGTTCGTCTCCTCCTTCGGCCTCAGCTCATCACTAACACTCAAGAAGCTTCCGTTGGACCACCGCGGGATGGCCGCATGTACCACAGGGTAGGAAGGTCAGCCATTGTTCAGAACGGGAAAGTACATCACAGTGAGAAACAATAACAGGAAAGGAGAAAAGAAAGAGAGGGAGTGACGGAGATAAAAGCAGAGCAGGACCATGTAATTTGAAGAGGAAAGGGACAGCGGGCCACTTCAGAGGTTTAGTTGAACCGAATGAACTGAAGACAAGGCCAGTAAAACGTCCCCATTACCCTCGGCCTTGACCAGGTTGTTTAAGTCCTGAAGAACCCCGTGACCAGGTTGTTTATGTCCTTAAGAACCCCACAGCCCAAGAATTTGCACATTTTCAAGCATCCCCTCATCCTTCCAGAGGTTCCATATGGGCTGTGCGGGGCTCTGGGCTTAGTTCTAGGGTATTTTAGAGGTTATAGGACCAACCTACAGTTAAAATCCTCCACAAAGATGAAAAGGACACAATGCCAGTGTGCATGCTGGGGTGACCTCTCAGCTGCAGAGCGCATGTGTATTGGACTGAGGCCTGAGCTAGCTTCTCAACACACACAGAAAGGTACCAGCCTTCCTTCCATAAGTGAGAATAATAGGACTTGTGATAGGGTGTGTGTTTAAGGACAGATTTTTTTTCCATTTTAATATATTTTTATTTGTTTTTGTGGTTTTTTGAGACAGGGTCTCACTATGTAGCCCCAGCTGTCCTGGAACTCATTATATAGACCAGGCTGGCCTCGCACTCACAGAGATCCACATGGCTCTGCCTCCCAAGGGTTGGAGCTGAAGCCACCACACCCAGCTTCATTTTACAATATTTTTAATTGGCAGCAAAAAGGTGTAAATAGAGTTAGAAGACGCCTCACATTCAAGACACCTGTTTGTAACATCTTACTTACATGGCACATTTCCCATTAATGGACTGGTATTGATTAGTTGGTATTAACTGAAGTCTTTACTGTCTTTGTATTGCTTTAGTTTTTTGTTTTTTTCTAGCCTCATAGTTTGCTATCTGTTCCAACATTCCCCACCACATCTAGCTGTCATGTCTTTTCTTAGGCTCCTTTCGGCTGAGACAGGTGATCGTGATGAGAATTTTTAAAGCAGAGTTTGAGCTAGAGACATAGCTCAGTGGGTAGAGTGTTTACCAAGCACACACAGAGCAATAGGTTCGATCCCCAGCACCTCATAGAACAGTAAGTGGTGGTGAATGCCTAAAGTGCAGCACTCAGGAAGGGGAAATAGACTTTCAATGTCATCCTTGGGTACATAGTGAGTTAGAGACCCGTGTAAGCAGCACAAGACGCTGAAAAAGAAAAAAAAAAAAAAAACCCTAATTCTTACATTATCTTTTTCCAAATCAAGTGGTAAACTGGTCATTCTCTGTCTCCATATGAAACACTCAGCTGATCTCCAAGCCTTCTTAGTGGTTCTCACACAGTATGTGCTATTCAGATACAGCATGAGAACTGGTCAAAAGCGAAGGACGGAAATCAACAGTGGAGAAGATAGAACTAGACAGAGAAACCTGAGTCGTGAGGGAAGTAGGCTATGACAAAGGTCAAAGGGAGAGGTTGTTAAGAAAGAAAGAACAGGCGGGCATTGGTGGCGCACGCCTTTAATCCCAGCACTCGGGAGACAGAGACAGGTGGATCTCTGTGAGTTCGAGGCCAGCCAGGTCTCCAGAGGGAGTGCCAGGACAGGCTCCAAAGCTACACAGAGAAACTCTGTCTCTAAAAACCAACAAAAAAAAAAAAAAAGAAAAGAAAAAACAGTCACATGTGGGGAGAGGCCCAGGTAGAGGAGTAGAGTGGCTTGGTAACTTGTATACTCAAGTGTTATTATGAAGCATCTTAGGGAGTGGTCAGGAGGTCAGAAGGCAGGAGTCGCTGGTCTCTTGAAGGAGCAGGGTGGTCAGACATAAGGAGAAAAATACATTGTAAGAAGTGTACAACATTTCAGGAAAAGATTTTTGGGGTGGGTAGAAGATGGTCAGCCTCTAAAAGCCTCAGAATGTTTACCTCCTGAAACCTACCTGGAACCAGTGTCTCTGTTTAGTTTCTTTGGATTTGAGTTAGGTCTTCTAAATAACTTGTTTCTGTCTGTCTCTCTCTGTCTTTCTCTCCTTTTCCCCTCACTTTATTCACTCAGATATATAAGGCGCCACGCCATGCTTTGCCCTGTGGAAAGGCCCACATGATAAGAAACTATGGGTCACCCAGCCAACCATCAGCAAAGCACTAAGGCTCTCAGACCGACAACCTACAAGGAACCCCAGCCCTCTAAAAGTCACGTGATTGGAAGCAGCCCCATCCCTACCTGAGTCTGTATATAACACAGCACCTCCTATCAGTGCTGTGATGAGAGCTAGGAGGCCCTGTAGCAGAGGACAGGAATGTCACAGCACACAGCCTGGGCTTTAGCAGCCTGGGCCTTTAGTATGCAGCAAAGCTAACACTGGGCAGTTACTTATGTGAGAATGGTTAAATCTAGACTCAAGACTTTTTTTCCTAGATTGTAAAGAATCTGGAAACCAGACCCACAGATTGCATTAGTCGAGCTTGAGTCAGCCCTAATAAGACAGCATTCTTTGGGGACAGACTGAAGGTCTCACATCCTGAAGTAGCCTAAATGTTGCTGATGGGTTTTTTTTGGGGGGGGGGCTAAGAGGGGAGCACTGCAGGCCATGAGAGGAGAACCCCAGAGATGTGATTCAGAGGTGTGGCCTTGATGTCCTGAAGCTGGCTGAAGGAAGAACTAATGACCATCATAGGTTGGTCTCTACACTTTGACTTCTTTCTCTGAGCTCAGAAAAAACAACGCAGAGTTTTGTCGTTGTTGTTTGTTTGTTTGTTTTTGTGGTGCTTTGTTTTAAGAAAGAAGGAAAAGTGTCAATGTTTGATGAAAGACAGACATGAGCCATTTTCAAAGTCTGAGAAAATGGAACTGTTGTTGAAGATTACAAGAGGGAAAAAGTATTTAGAATAAGTAGACCTCCTCAGAAAGCTTTGGCAAGTTAGAAATAAATTGCAAAATGATATTGGAGGTCCCCTGAGTCAGCAGACCTGAGGATGACTCATGAGCACAGTCTGGAAGACAGTGAGGGAGCCCACTCTTCCACTGCCTCGACCCCTTCAAATGAGAAGGGCAAACCCCAGGGGAAATATGAGCTTCTAGAGTGGTAGGGAGACAGAGAGGCTCTGGGGAAGGCTAAGTAGAGTCTGCCTCTACACAACATGGCTTTTACTATGCTTAGTGGGAAACTCCAGAGGGAAGCAAAGGTGTCCTGGGTGGGGATGAGGCAGGACTCAACCACAGGAAAGTCAGAGGCAGTTGTCAATGGCAGAAGTAGGGAGGCTTGGGGTTAAGGAGGTTCCAGTGGGTCCTGATAGTTAGGGAAGACCACAGTGGTAGAAGTTAAGTACATTGGTTAGCCAGCCCTCAAATGCCAGTTATGCTCGATGCATTAAAAACAGCAACTCTTCTAGGTTGGAAGTACAAGTCCCCTGCAAGGCTGCCACCAGGGGACTGCAGAGTTCAGGACAGCAGAGGCATGAGTTCACAGGAAAGAAATTTAAAATTCAATGAGCAAAGGTGCCACCCCTGCTGGCTAATTTATGTCAACTTGACATGAGCTAAAGTCACTTGAGAAAGGGAGCATCAGTTGAAAGAAACTCCCTCACTGGACAGGCCTGTGAGAAAGCCTGTGATGCATTTTCTTTTAGTGATTGATGTAGGAGGGCCCAGCTCACTGTGAGCAGTGCCATCCCTGGGCTAGTGGTCCTAGAAAGTAGAAGAAAGCAAACTGAGCAACGCAGGAGGAGCAAGCCAGTAAGCAGCACCCCTCCATGGCCTCTGCATCAGTTCCTGTTTCAGGATCCTGCCCTGACTTCTCTCAGTGATAGACTGTGCTGTGGAACTGTAAGTGAAATAAACCCTTTCCTCCCAAGTTGCTTTCTGTCTGGGTATTTCACCACAGTCACAGAAATTAAAGTTAGACACCATTCTAGTCAGATGACCTGAGTTTAATCCCCAGAATCCACATGGTGGGAAGAGAGAACCAAATGACCTACACACACACACACACACACACACACACACACACACACACACACACACATATGTATATATATAATAAATATAGTCCTACATTTATCCTTTAAAACTTCTCCACTTGATAATTTACTATGTGGCTAATTAGCATAGATCCTTGGATGAAGATTTGGGAGAGAGGGGTCTTGGTCTCAGCTTCATTTCTGACCAGGTAAGTGACCTTAAACCAACTTCCCTCACTCCATTTGTCAAGCAAGGGGCTAATCCAGGTTCCCTCAAGTCCCTGCAGTCCCAGCATCACAAGTGCCTGCAAACAGAGAATGCTAAGCCATCTCTGAAGATCATGTAATTCAGTTTCCAGTTATTTCATTTTTCAAAAGAAGGAATGCATTCCAAACTTTATCTGTAACCTTCTGGAGGCTTCCTATTCATTGATAGGATTCCCTGTGGAAAGTGTTTTGAAATAGTGGTCATTACTATAAAATGAAATTCTGGAGATTAATCTGCAAGTTAGGCTGAAAATCTTGAGTGATTTTTCCCAAATGGATGAAGAAATCTTTATCCAAGTGGAGCAAATTCTTTTCTGAAGTATCTTGTTTGTATTCTCAAAGCTGGGTTTAGCGGGAAAAGAGTTGAGGCCAGATAGCTTGCCACTTACTCATCAAGTGGGAAGATAGACTGACAGCCACTGGTGAATCAAGTCTAAGTCATTTCATGTCTAAGTTTGAAATTCATCCATGCAACTTTACCACCAGCACCATGAGACAGCACAGAACAGCAATGACAGCCAGGAAGTGAAAGTGGGACTTTCTCCTGGCCTCCAGCATCCCCAAAGACTAATTTCTTTCTCCCTCTCTTTCTCGTCTCTCTCCACCTCTCCATTTCTCCATCTCTCTCCCTGTACTCTCACTTCCCAAATGGAAACCCGAGGCCATTTAGTCCCATCTTATACTGTGTCAACAAGTCCAGATAACCTACAAAAGGGTCTCAACTCAGATCCACAAACTTTACATGAAAGGGAGAAGATGAAAAACAGACTAGGAAACTCCCTTTGAGTCCAGATGCTGGAATTTTGATTATCTTGGGGACTCTGCAAAGTCTTTTTTTTTTCACAGTGCTATTACCAGTAGAAAATAGAACAATACACTTTACAATAGTGCCGAGCATATTTGAAAGATTTTACACTTTATTTTTAGTCATTCAACAGGAATATTTTTGTGATATTCTAGATGCTGAGTTTCCTTTCATAGCTTCTAAACTAGGAATTAGCTATAAAGAAATGGAGTAAACTTTTTAATAGTACTATGTTAAAAAGGAATGCAATTCATTCCACCTCGGGGTACGGGAGTTGAGAACAATGAGTTTTGGGTGATGAGTAACAGTTTAAAGATAAGAAATAGCTAATCAGACCATGAAATCCAATGGATATGCAAAGCAAAATGAACCAGAAGGGGCATGGAAGAATGGATCTATAAGAAGACCTGGACTAATCTACTCTATGAAAGCTGGAGTTCAAAGGTAGACATCAGGAGATTGGAATGCAGAGATGCAGATGGGATCCAACTTGTGAAGATTTAAAATGATACCCTGGGAACTCTGGCTTTCATTCTTTAGGTAACAGGGAGACATGATCATCAATTCTTCAGTCTAGAAAATGTTTCTACTATTGCTGAAGAATGGATCAGGAGGAAAAGGAAGACTAATAGAGACCAACAGTTATACATGCCATTCTATTGTCAGTCTTTGTTTTCACCTCCTTCCCTAACCTTGTCCAGAGAAATCCCCTGTGGACAATGTCATGTCTCGAACACCTTCATGTCCCAGCCTATCCCCGAACGCCTGAGGTAGCATAGGCACAGAGTGAGTGCTGTTATGCACAAATGAGTAAAGAAACTTACAGTAGCAATATGAATCTCTTAGAAACAAAAGGCACACCAACAAGTATTTTCTGAAGTGGATCCTAAAGTATTTGGTTTCTAACAAAGGAAAACATATTAAAGTTTGTCTAATGGGTGGCTCAGAACATTTTTAAGGTTTTTGTTAATTAGAGTGAGCAGTTAGTGAAAGAAAGGCAGTGGCTGGATAGGAACATAAGGTGCGGGGGATGAGGGTCCTGAAGTCCCAGATGGGATGGAATCTGCTCCTGAGAGCTCAGTGTCTGGTTGTGCTGCTGCCAGCCCTCCATGGGGACAGTTGAGCCTGCTCATTCAAATCCCACCATTTTCAACATGGCTGGAAATGTCAATCCCAGTGAAAGAAGTACACTCCCCCACACACACACACACACACAAATAAAATAAAATAAAATAAAAATGGTCTTCAAGGATCCCTGCTTCATCTCTCCAGAAACGAAAGAAAAGACGGGAGGTGGAGCGGCCAGAGCTAATCCTCTGCTCTTTGATCTTGAAAGATGTCAGCTTACTGCAGAGAATAAAAACAATGCACACCCTGGCAGAAGCCCCAGTGTCCTGCCCTGCATGCTTCCCACCAACACTCCTGTCTCTCAGGTAGGAAACACTTGGTTGGAGGCATAGAAGGAGGCTTTGCTGAGCTGGGTGCCTGGAAGGAGCCTGTACAGCGTCCAAAGGACTTGTTTTAATACTGTGGTCACTTCTCTCCTACTGATTGGCCAGATGGCCATGGGAAAGTCGCTGTACCACTCTGACTCAGACTAGGTTCTTTGTCTGAGGGTGCACGCGCATGCATTTTCTTAAACACTTAGCACTGATGTAATTCCACTTATACCCACTCAGATCTGGCTCCCAGTAATTCTTGGACTCAAGGTCAACCCAGATGACACCTCCATTGAAAGAAGCAGTGTTTGCAAAGAGCCTTTATCTCATAGGTCCTGGTGGATCAGATGGACCAACACCGAAAGATCTAGAAACATCCACTTTCTATTGTATCTACTGGCATGCATTTGGGAGTCTGAAAATGAGTTGCTGCTTTAACAAAACCTAAACGGCAGGAGTAGAATTGGAACCAATCAGTGGGTAAAAATCAAACGACTGTAAGAACTGTAAGGAAAATACAATGAAAGCCAGAAGTGTGTGGGTTAGATGGTTGGTGACATTAGACTTGCCGAAAGTTGCTAGTGAGTTCTCAGCGGAAGTGAAGAAAGTCTTGCTGAGGTTTTGAAGAGAAGAGGTCCTCTATGTCATGGAAGAAGTTCACCAACATTGCCTCCTGTAATAACATGAAGAGGAAAATATCCCTAGCATCCTGGGTGATTTACCTAAGACATTCTCAAGCACTCTTCAACATACTCCCTGGTTCCTTACTGCTGTTTTGTTAAAACTTAGAGAGATGAGCTAAGAAAGACCGGGTTTGTCTGGGTTTTAAGATTTCTGAGACAAATATTACTAGAATTAAAAAAAAGTTCCCACTAAAGATCTCACCCAAGCACCCTAAGCGCACAACAATCAAAGGGTGAGCTGGGGCCAGGCCTCTCAGATCCTCTGTGAAGATCTCAGAAAGATGGATAAAGGGTGGTTCCTCAGAGTGTGCACTCAGGCAAAAAAAAAAAAAAAAAAAAAAAAAAAAAAAAAAAAAAAAAAAAAAAAAAAAAAACAACAACAACAAAAAAACTTCCATTGAATTTAAAGCCCTTTGATTTCATTTCTGCATCTAAAAACTAAAATAATAAGAGCTCCAAGTTCATTGCCCCTCAACCATCACCAGACTACTTGCCTGTGGTCAGCAAACATGACAGACAATATAAAATGAGCAGAGGCCTTTAAAATCCCAAACTGTTTTTTTTTTGATGTTTACAAATACATACATTAATAAATTTTAGCATTTCTTTTCTTTTTGTTTTTTTTCTTTTTATTAGAAAGAAAATTATTTTACATGTCAATCCCAGGTCCCTTTCCCTCCCCTCCTTTCCCCCCCACCCCCCGCCAACTAACACCCTACCTATCCCACACCCTTTCTGCTCCCAAGGGAGGGTGAGGCCTTCCATAGGGTGTCTTCAAAGTCTGTCTTATTCTTTGGGATAGGGCCTAGGTCAAACCCCTTGTGTCTAGGCTCAGGGAGTATCCCTCTATGTGGGATGGGCTCCCAAAGTCCATTCCTATGCCAGGGATAAGTACTGATCCACTACAAGAGGCCCCATAGATTTCTGAGGTCTCCTCACTGACACCCACATTCAGGGGGTCTGGATCAGTTCCATGCTGGTTTCCCAGGTATCAGTCTGAGGACCAAGAGCTCTCCCTTGTTCAGGTCAGCTGTTTCTGTGGGTTTCACCAGCCTGGTATGGACCCCTTTGCTCATCAGTCCTCCTTCTCTGCATCTGGATTCCAGTTCAGTTCAAGGTTTAGCTGTGGGTGTCTGCTTCTACTTCCACCAGCTGCTGAATGAAGGCTATAGGATAGCATATAAGTCAGTCATCAATCTCATTATCAGGGGAGGGCATTTAAGGTAGCCTCTCCTCTGTTGCTTAGATTGTTAATTGATGTCATCTTTGTACCTCTCCAGACATATCCCTAGTGCCTGATTTCTCTTTAAACTAAAATGTTTCCCTCTATTATGTTATCTCTTATCTTGCTCTCTTCTGTTCTTCCCTCAACTCAACCTCCCTGCCCCATCATGTCTTCCTCACCCCTCCTTTTATCCCCTCCTCATTCTCCTAGTTCCCTCTCCCCTCCCCTTATGTCCTTATATTAAAATCCCAAACTTCTACAAGCAGAAGCACTCTAGGAAACTGGAACCTTTCAGCCACAAACATGTAACACCTTCCCTAAATAATAAAGGATGCTTCAGCCGGGGCAAGAACTTTAGGGAATTGTCTCTGTGCCAGAGTGTGGCTGACTTCTAATCAAGGAACTTAACATTTACCTGGCTGGGTTTCAGATGCTGTGGACCAGTGAGTTTATATGTGCTGTGGTTTCCTTCTTTTGACAGAGTATCTATTTTAGTAATCCTATTTCAATGCCCCTGCTGTATGTTAGGTGTACACGAGACAGGTGTCCTTGGTGCCTTGGCTCACAAACTGAGAATAATATTTACAGCTGTGCTTGAGGAATGGTGACTGGAATGTGGGCCTAGCTTGAAGAAAAGATTCTGAGCTGTGAGCTGTTATCATGAAATGTCATTTTTGAGGGCTTTTGGGATGGTATTGTGCATAGGTTTGGAAAGTGGATCATTGATAACTGAAGGATTTGCCATGGCACCCATATTCCAGAATGTTACAGAATGACTCCAACTTCCTGATTTACACATCCTTGTATAGAAACTTCCCCCACTGCTTTTAGGATTGTCTGTGAGACTAGAGGGTATGACAGACATAACAATGTGTCACTCTGGCTTTGAAATTATGTTGCATTGCTGTTTCCCTCTTCTCAGATCCGCCATTCAGTAAATTCGGCTGTCACATCTTATTCCATCTTCCAGGCATGCCTTATGAGGTGTAGAAGCCCCCAGCCAATGGCCACTCAGTGACCATGAAAAAAATTCCCCACCCCCAAGTTGAGCCATAAACACAGATAAATAGATCAAAACAGTAAGTGGGATCCAAAAAGGGGCCGGTGTCATATGATCCATTGGTGTTTTGCCAACACATCAAAACCAACAAGTGAGGAAGGGAGAGTCTAACAAGTGAGACTGGAAAAGGTGCCTACCGTATGTATGGAAGAAAATCAACCCCACAACTAAAATTAATTATAGATGGATCATATATCTGAATGTGAACGGTAAAACTATAAAGTGTCCAGAAGACAGTAGAAGATCTTTACAATAATTTTAAATAATTTTAAAACTTGTTCTCATCATCAGGCATATGAAAACCACTGATCTGTGCTGCTCTTGGCCTTGATCAGAGCTTTATTGCTGCTGCATAAAGCCAGACACATAGTGATACACATCTGTAATCCCAGAGTTGGAGGGTTGTGGTAGAGACAGGCACACACTGGTAACTTACTGGCCAGCCAGTCTAGCTGAAGAGTCAAGGCAAGGACTAGGTTCAGTAAGAGACCTTGTCTATAATAAATAAATAAATAAATAAGGTAGGGATGTGATGATTGAGGAAGATGTCCTAACATAAACCTCTAGCTTCCACAGGCACCATCACAGGGAAACACACAATCAATCAATCAGTATTTAAAGGAGAATGCAACTTATAAAACAATTAATGATACCAAAGATCTGTGTATTATTCTAGTGAAACTATGCAAGATGCTCACAGAGAGAAGCATAACTCAATCATTTAAATAAAATGAAAAAGACCTAAATAAATGCAAGAATAATAGTTCATGCTTGTGACTTGAAAAACAAAACAAAACAAAAAAACACTATCAGATCTGTGTAACTGATATACGAATTCCACATGACTACAATAAAAATTCAGAGGAGTTTGGATGGCACTTACTAAAATAATTATAAAACATATATGGAAACACAAGAATCCAGAGAGCAAAGATGCCTGACAAAGCCAAAGAGGAGAGGTTTTTCTCCCAGTATCAAATGTCTTAGAAAACCACAAAAATTAAGAGTGGTATGTATGCAAGGAAGTATGCTTCCAGAAACTCACAGGGACCTTGGTTTATGACAAAGAAGGAACCCCAAAGCAGCCAGAGTGCAGAAAACTACTCTCACCTCACACCAAACACAAAAGTCAACCCCAATAAAATAGAGCTTTAAGACTTAAGGAAAAACGTTCTAGAGATTATTATAAGAATGGTTTTGTGACTGCAAAGAGGGTTGTATTCCATAAGTAGGAGGCAAAAACCCATCAACCCTACAAAATGCTGATGAGACACAGATCCTGTTCCCCGAGATGAAGAGGGCATATCCTAACATGGGACACGACACTGGCACTTTTAAGTAACAAATTGTTTCAACTCAAAATAAATAAAGAACACCCACAAATCAACATGAGAAAGACACAAAGTCCAACAAGTGTGGAAGCAATTTGAACAGGCATTTACAAAGCCTATATGTACGTGTCTTCCAAAAGTAACCATTTGAAACCAGACTTAGGAGGTGGGGCCTTTAGAAGCCACCCACACACACACAAAGCAGTCTGACTACCCATATAGATGGCTCAAGGGAGCCAGCCTAGGCCCCTTTGTCTTTTTGTCTCTTCTACCATTCATCTCCTCTGGAGATGACAACAGGCCACCATATTAGAAGTAGAAACGAAGCCTGCACCAAACACTGGCTGCCTTGACCTGGACTTCTGGACCTCCAGAACTTCGAGAAGTAACTTTTCTATTATTTATAGATTGTCTGGTCTGAGGTGTTTCTATAAAAGCAGCAAGAGCTGAGTCAGACACGGATAATCCTCTAAAAGGCCAACAAGTAGGAAGACATGTCCAACCTCATTAGTGACTGAGGAAATGAAAATATCAAACCCATGATGCGATGGCTAGTGCCACCTTTCATAAAAACAATGGTAAGTATTTTCAGCGACAGGGTCTCTATTGCTGCCTATACAAACTGATGCAGCCTCTTTGGAAGACAGTTTGGCATTGTGTATTATCCTATAACCCAGGGACTAATGCAGCAGAAACACGTGCATATGATCACCAAGAGACTTACAGTGTTTACAGTGGCTTTATGTGCACAGCCAAAACTGCAGACAACCCAAATGCCCATGAACTGGGAAATCTACAAATAGGTCATGGGAAGCATATGCAATGGAACACTATGCCACCATGGAAATATGTAAACTATACTTGACAACATGAAAAAGAACATTGATAGAAAAGGAAAAATACCCCAAAACTGGTATGTGGCTGTTAAAGGTCAAAATGAGGAAATGAAACCTGTAGCATTACAAGTTTGTTGTTGTTGTTGTTGTTGTCTTTAATAATAATAATTTTAAAAGCTTGATTTTAAGCATGTTTACCCTTTGGAGATGGAGGAGTGGGCATGATTATAGAAAAACTGGTCTCTTCCGTCATCCAAGGGGACATTACACAGGCATTAATTGATGGTTTTTATTTGCAATAAACTTCTTCCTGTGTGTGTATAGCATTAGTAAAAATTAAAACTCAACATGAAAATAATGGTGCCTGGCTAGGTATAAGTATTCAGAGTGCCCACTGTCACTCCCAGCAACCCTTTCACCCAGAGCACTTGAACAAGCACAAGAAGCATTACAGGTTGTCACAGCAGATGTTGGCCTTCCTCTCCCTTCTTCCCTGGATGGAGGTGATAGATAACAGACTGGACCAGAAGCAAGGCCTTCCTCATACCAACAGCCTGAGGAAGGATTCACTTTACTGCCCTCATTTTCCAGAACTGGAGAAGAATCTAGGCCACTGAAGAGCCACATCTCTACCACATGCTAACAGGATAACTGAGAAATGGTTAAAAATTTTCCAGCTTTCGGATATGTCATCTGTGAAAGAGAATATGCAGGCCGCCCCGAAGGGGTTAATGAGGAGACTAGAAATGTGTCTGTAAATGTGCTCAGCCTAGCTCCTCAAGAAAGCTGGCTTCTTCTGGTCCTCTTCAGTGCTTTCTGAAGAAACTTAACCTCCGCAATGCGTCCACCAGCCCCAGAATCGGGGTTCACCTGGAAAGCTGGGGTTTTAGGTATTCCGTTGCCTTGCTGGACTATGTCCCCAACTTTGGCTCTGAAAGCAAGAGCCCTTCTAATTGGAAGGTGAGTTCATCCTATGGAAAATGGGTCTGTCCTCTGCCAGTTTCCAAAAGGCCCCTCTCCTTTCTCCCCTATTTTCTGGGACTCATAGGGACAGTCTGTTGACCCCAGCTCCTATTCCTGAGGATGAGGGAGGACCTTGCTCCCTTTAATGCTGTGTACAAAATGTTGCCTCCAGGTGCCTGACATCTTCCACGCAGATACATTGTTTCTCATTCATACAGAGATGTATGAATCATGATTGGAAAGTAAAATGCTGGATTGCTCCCGCCACTTGTCAATCATGCTCATCCCCATGTAAAAGACAGGAGAGAGAGAGAGAGCACAGGTCCTTATGCATCTACACTTCCTTCCAGACCTCAGTGCACTCCCCGACCCGTCCTGTACTGACCATTAGCTACTACTAACCTGTGCATCTAGTGGCTGGCCAGCTAGTGGATTCTGTGGGATCACCTCCAAAACCACCCTCCCAATACCATTCCTGTGTTTTCTCATCATTTGCACCACTGCCAAGCTTCTCACCACCTTATCTCCCTCTTTTTGTGCACATAAATATACATCTTCTCAACATGTTAGCTCATTGGGCGCCTCTAGCTCCTACTTATCTTCCATCTCCACCATCACTCTTCTTCAACACTGCGCTCGTGACACCCAGCCCTTGAGGAGGCCCCCTGGGCACCCTGATCTTCTTGCCCTGCAGTCACCAAAGCAGGGACAGTTTACCAAGACCCAATTTGGGAATTCATAATCTTTCTCTAACAACGAACACTCCGCCAAACTGTAACACAAGTAAATGTTTGTGCACACAGAGGGAATCTGCAGCTTGATGTGACAGTGGCCGGTCGCTGCTCAACTCGTGACTCTTTCCAAAGCCCACACACCATACCGTGGCCTCTCTTGCTTTGTTTGCTGTTGACAGGCAGCTTTGCAATCTTCACTGCTTTCTGCAAGGATTATTTTTAGAAAAAAAGGGGGGATGCTTGAAAGATGTTCAGTCGTGTGATCAATCACTGCTGCCTCTTGTCCCAGGAACTGGCTGAATTTCTCCCTGCCAAGCCGCTTGGCACCCAGCACCAGCTGCCTTGTCAGCCTCAGCCCTGCAGGGAGCCGGGGAGGGCAAATCTCTTCACCTCTCTGTAGCCGAAACACTGGATTTAGCACAAATACAGTGGGATCCCGCAGGAGGGAAGGTGAACTGGAACCTACCAGCCTGGGCAAGAAAGTGAATGCCCGCTGTGTGAGTGAGGAGGACAGGAACCCTTCACTACACACACACACACACACACACACACACACACACACACACACCAGAACCAACACCTTTGAGGTCCTACTACCCTTTGGTGTAGACACAAAGAGGCCTTCAGATGTCCCTGGTTTATGCAGACTTTGTGAACTGGTGCAGCCAATCTGGGGGATAAAGTAGCACCCTCAGGAGAGTTGAAGACAGACATTCCACTTCCGGGTGTGAATCTCAGAAGATCCAAAGTTGCTTACAGCAGCATCTGTAACAATAAAAACAGAAAGGGGAAAGGAAGGGAAGAGGAGAGAGAAGGGGTCAAGAGAGGGAAATAAAGGGACCTGGAGCAACCTAAGTGTCCATCAACATAGGCATGTGTTGAAAAGTATGGTGTGGTCCTATAAGGAGCAGTTGTTGGGGGCCAGGGAGATAGTCCTGTTAGGAAAGTGCTTGCTGTTTGAGCATGAGGCCTTAGAATCCATGTAAGGTCTTGAATTCAGAGCTCTAGCACGCAGGAGAAAAGTTGGGTGTGTTGGCACACACCTGTAGCCCCAGCACTGGGAGCATAGGGACAAGAAGATCCCTGGGGCTCAGTAACCAGCCACATCAGTGAGCTCCAGGTTCAGTGAGAAACCTTGTCTCAAAAACTAAGGTGGAGAATGGTGGAGAAAAACACCACCATCGACTTCTTATCTCCTCCATACATATGTACATACATGCTGTCACACACACAAACATGTACATAACCCATGACATACATACAAAAAATGGACACAATGATTGAACTACATGCAACTTACTAACAAGAATAAATCTCAAAAATACATATTTAAATCCATAGAAAACCAAGTTGCAAAAATGGGTTGCCAGTTTTAAACATTTAAATATATACATATTGTGTAATATTAATGAATATGTGACAAGGTTATGAAAAGGCAACACACTTCAGGGTGAAAAATGGCTACAAGGGAGGGGTAGGTATTTGGGGAGACAATTGTAGCTGAATTGTTAACATTTTATTTCCTTAAATAAATATTTGAACAAAATCTGGTAAAAATAACACTTGGTTAAGCTTATGGTGAGAACATTAAGTATCTATTACATCACTGAGAACACTGAGTATCTATTACATCACTGCTGTACTTTTGAAGTATTTTCTAGTTTAAAAAAATAATAGGTATAAAAAAATAATAGGTATAAATAATTCTCTAAATGTTCTCCAGGTTCTCGCCTGACTCACAAAAGATAAAATGTCCAGTCCAGCCAAATATTCCTTCTTCTTCTTCTTCTTCTTCTTCTTCTTCTTCTTCTTCTTCTTCTTCTTCTTCTTTTTTCTTCTTCTTCTTCTTCTTCTTCTTCTTCTTCTTCTTCTTCTTCTTCTTCTTCTTCTTCTTCTTCTTCTTCTTCTTCTTCTTCTTCTTCACGAGTCAACTGGAAATTTATGATAAACAAAGTAGTAAGGTCACCAACTCCTCCAGCCAGTTGCTGACACTGCAGCCACTCTGACCTCCACAAGCAGAGCTCTCGCCCTCTGCTCTGGCCAGGCCTATTGGCTCTGGTTAGGACTGGCCTGTGTGAGATCCAAGCAGAGACCACAAGGACAGGAAGAAAGAAAGGCTTCCTCCCTGCTGGCCTTCGACTGGAAGAAGCTACATCTCTGACACGTGGGACTCTCCTGGGTTCTGCTGCAGCTCTTGGCCTTATAGTGTCCCCTTTTCCCCTCTTGCTTCTTCCGGACTTGGGGTACACAGGAACTTCCTTCTCTTGATGGCCCCACACAGGCTTCAACAAACGTCGTCAGTTTTCCTTCAATTTGAACACATCTTTACAAATGTCGCCCTCATCAAATCCTCAATACCCCGGCTCAAGTGGGCCATCCACTTTCTCCCGGTGCCTCCCTGACCTCGTGGAGTACACAGCAAGAGCAGTTGTCAGGGGAGCAAAAAAAGCTGCAGAGACAACTCTGTCTGGGCAAAGCCTGGGAAGATGAAAAGGGTTTGCCGAATGCTCAAAGGGATGTGATGGGGAGAGAAAGGATGACAAAACAAGACTGAAGAAATGGCGTCTTCAAAACCTTTTTTATTAGACTGACAATGTGACTCAGCCTGTGTGGGTTTTGACCTACAAAATTAAGGCTCTTTCACATGGTCAGCCAAATAGGATTCAGACCATGGTTTCATGACCATAGGATTCATGGAGGCTTAAGGATCACTAAGAAGAAAAATGAATGTGCCCCTCCTGGATGGATATTACGAAAGAAAGATATAATATTTATCACCTGCAGCAACAGAAATGTGACTTCCATTTTGTGTTGCTACTCCAACAGGGACAAAAGAAATAAAATAAAGCCCCTGACTCTACAACCTAGTTCTTACAGAGAAGAGAATCGCATGCAAATTTCCACAACTTGAGCTATCTAGAACACAGAGAGTTAGATGGGCCGTAATTGCCTACACCATCATTTGATGATTAAGTATGCAAAATGACAAAAGAGATAAGAATCTGCTTATTGTCACACATTTGGATGAGCTTCCAGTTGGATTTCTTATCCATGGACAACTGCCAGGACAAATGGGTTTTGGAGGATCCCAGTGAAGTGAGAGCTAAGCTTGAACCCTGGTGGGGGAGAATAGGTGAAGGAGAAAGCTACACAGAGAGAGAAGATTCAGAGAACAAGCTAGCTTGGCTGGAGGAGCAAAACATTCATGAAGCAAAGGACTTCCTTTTATTAATCTTCTCATGGGACCAAAATTAATCTTTCTTTTGAATTGTTAGTCTTAGGAAATTTATTATCCTGGATGACAATAAGTCTTCCCAGGTTTAGAAAGAATTTAAAAGCATATGATTTATTTGTCCTGAGATGATTCCCAGATCCACAGTGCTACTCCTCAAAACTAATATTTTGGCATTTAATAAACCAGGGAAGTTGGGCCATGAACTCAACGTTAATGAATTTTAGAAAAACCTCTAAGTAATATTTAATGTTGGAGTTGTTTTGATCTTGTAATTCTGCTATGACACTTGAGTTCAGCACACTGCAGAACCAGATTGCTAGAAGCCTGGGTTCAGGGTGAGATCAGCCCCACTACACCCCCGTTTTGAAATTTCAACTATCCATATGCCAGGTGCTATATCTGATGGGCTAGTGTAGGACTGTGCTTGGGCCTTCTGAAGCACTGCTCAAAACATAAAAGGAACTGCAGAAAGACATTGGGGGTTGAGAGTAAAGAGTGAGGTGCACTCCTACAGGAGCATGAGGATGCTATGCCTTGCTTTGTGTTGGGGATCTTGCAGACATCCCCATCTTGATGGCCAGTCACAACCATCAGTATCAACCCCCAGGAAGAGTAATGCAGATCCTGGTCTTACAGGAGAGCATGGCTTGCTCATCTGTTGTCAATTCATGTTTCTGGTACCCAAGTTTCCAAGAAGGTTGATTGAGTTGTTTATTCTCAGAATGAAGTAATCCATCATCACCCAAGCCTTTGGGGCAGGGCTGGCAAGTGACCAAAGACTGGCCAAATGATGAGTCAATTTGTCCCCCAGGAGGAACCCTGATCTAGTTCTTAAGTGTCACCCTACAAAGGGAAGACTCAGGCTCAGAGTTGACAAATGAGTTGCCCAAGGTCCTATAATGAGTGTATGTGAGATTGCATTCGACTACAAGTCTATCATTGGCTAGCAGCAATTCCCAGGTCCTCTCATAGCACATGGTCTACCTCTGTAGCCTAGAATATTCCATCTTTTTCTTCCCTCTGTTCTGCTACTTTTGTACTTCTCTTCAAAACAGAAATGAAATGTATCTCAAATGTTATTTGGCTGGGTGTTACCCAGGCCACTTTTACTGTGGGCTGTTAAGTTCTAAACCTGTATATATTAAGCATCCAGTCAATTCTTATTTATTAAACTTGACTATGTATGGGGAGGTTATCAGACATAGAAGAAAATCTAGAATGGGGCAGGGCATTCGGAAATGTGAATGTGGTAACATGGTGCTTATGACGTCATTTGGTCCCCAAGAGGGTTGTGGCAGCAGCGGTGGCAGTGGTGGTGGTGGTGGTGAACATTATAGGAAGAATGTGAGATGTATTTCAGGGTAAATTTGGATGTCATGAGAGGAAATAAAGAAACAGATGACTTTTTAAAATTATTTTTTGCCCATATCAACTCTGAACAACTGGACAAGCTGGTGAAGGATCAGCAACCACTCAAGGAGGTAAAATATACAGCTGTGCCTCAGGCAGAAGGCAGAGGACAACAGTCTGCAGAGACAGTGCCTTAAGCTGTAGAGGGACAGCTTTCCCAGACAGCCTTTGGAAGTGAGAGTGAGTCCACCCCTGATACTGCTGGGAGCACCAGGAACCAGAAGCTGGATAGCCTAGAGACCTAGGCGAGAACCAAACACACCTGAAGAAAAAAATGTCAATATAATGATGCCTAATAATATTCTGCTATACTTATAGATTGGTACCTAGCCCAACTGTCATCAAAGAGGCTTCATCTAGCAACTGATGGAAACAAATGCGGAGACCCACAACTGAACATTAATCCAAGATCAGGGACTCCTGCTGAAGAAGGGAAGGATTGTAGGAGCCAAAGGGGTCAGGGACACCACAAGAAAACCCACAGAATCGACTAATCTGGTCTCATAGGAGCTCACAGACTGAACTGACAACCAAGGAGCCTGCATGGGACTGCCCCAGGACCTCTACATATATGTTACAGTTGTGTAGTTTGATCTTCTTGTGGGACTCCTAACAGTGGGAGCAGAGACTGTCCCTAACACTTTGCCTGGCTTTGGGGACCCTATTCCTCATACGGGGTTGCCTTGTCCAACCTTAATACAAGGGTCGGTGCTTCCTCTTACTACAACTTGATATGCCACGCTTTGTTGATATCCATGGGAGGCCTGCCCTTTTCTGAATAGAAATGGAGGAGGGATTGGGAGTGGGGTAAGAGCAGCAGAAGAGGAGGGAGGAGAAGCTGCAATCAGATGTGAAGTAAATTTAATAGAAGATTTCCCTGCTGCCCTGGCACACCTGAACTTGACCCACAGAGCTAGCAAAGATATGGAAACAGGAGCAAATCCATCAAGCTATACCAGAAGGGTTTGCCTTCACCATCTTACCCAACCAGTGTTTCCCTACCCAGAATTCCAAAAGCCCCTCTCCTCCAGGAAAAACCCTGAACCCCCATCTTTTATGAGAAGAGAAACACTAGCTTGGAGCTTCATTCCCTAGATCTGGGCATATCGGTCACTACTCTGTCTTTATTGGTGGCATCCAAGTAAACAGTGGCCACTCCATCATTCTTTTCACCAGTTTCCTCCAGCAGTTGTCATTTTCCCAGCTGTTGCTTTCTCTCCTAGGACCTCTCCCTTCCGGTCTCCCGGGAGCTCTCCTATCTACCCACAGTCCTAACAATTTCAGCAAAAGCTGAGTTTTTATCAAACAAAACTTAAAAAGAAAGTCACAGAGGAGAAATGTGCTTAGATTTGGACTTTATAAACCATCTGTGTGTGTTAGAATTCCTTAAATGTGGCAGACATCTCTACTTCATAAACCTCTAACTCAATTTTGTTTCTTAAATATTTGTAAAATTTCCACGAGAACATCCAACAATGATCGGTGGCAATGGTGATTAAAATAGAAGCAAGGAAATTGGATAACAACAGCAGCCCACCAAGGCCACCCAAGTGGGGAAGCCAAACCACAGAGGAGCTGGAAACTCCAGGGACAGAGACCTTTGGGAAAATCTTCTACTTCCTCTTTTCCAGAGCAAAACCTATGAAGTCACATGTCACATGTCACATGCCATTGTTTTAACCATCAAAAAGTGATTAACCATGCTTCATTGTTACATACACTGCACCTAAAGAGTATTACAGTTCACCACAACTAACCCCCAGTGTATGGAACCCACTATAGGTTGTCTCCTGGATTACCCAAACCTGCAGTAATTCTGTTTAATTCCATAGCTCGCTCCTGGCAAGAAAGAAGTGTAGGCCTCTGGGGGAATAAACTTGAAATCTAAAATTCTCATGGCCTATGACTTTAACAGAGCCCCTCCTGAGTGCTTAGCATTTCCTGTTGGCTTCATCATACCTTCTGTATGGCAGACTGACATGAACAGTTTCAGCCATTCAAGCAACCCTTGGTTTAGAGCATCCGTGAAGATAAGAATTCCCCGCAGAGCCTTTCCCCCCACCACAGCTAACAATAGCATCTCCTTGTTCAAAGCAGCCCCTCCAATAAGAGCCCAAACCAGACCCCACCACACCCAGTAATGGGAACCTCACTGACAAATGTTTCTCATCTGCGCCCAATCAGTTTATAGGGCATTATACAGAGCCACGAATGCATTCCATATGTGTTCCATCTCGGAAATCCTGAAGCCTCCTCCTCAAACCAAATCACATTACTATTATTGTTGTTGTTATTTAACATTTGTTCTTTTTTACAAGTGCAAAGTGCATCACAATCATTTATTAATACTTTATCATCTGGAGCCCAACCCCTGCACACTCAGATACCAAAAATAGAGATGACTCAGAGGGCTGCATTACCATGGCTGTAACTTTGGTCTCCTTCCTCCACCCAAGCTATTCCTCCACCCAAGCTATGCACCCACCCTTATCTTCCAAAGAAAGAAAGAATATAACAGGGGACAGGGGACAGGGGACCCATGTGGGATTTTTTTCTGAGAGAACTGATACATAGGATGACAATAACAGTTAGTGCAACTAAAGCAAAGGGGTCCCAGCTCTTTTTTGAACACTGTGAGCATGGGGAGTGACCACCCCTTCTAATCCCAGGGGAGAAACGGATGGTGAGACTCTCCAGAATGTTCTTAGAAATCTGCAAGTAAGCAGAGATGTGGTGGTTTCAATGAGAATGAATCCCATAGGCTCATATGTTTAAATACTTGGTCTCTAGTTGATGGAACTGTTTGGGAAGGATTAGGGGGTGTGGCCCTGTTAAAGGAGGTGTGTCACTAAGGGTGGGCTTTGAGGTTTCAAGGGGCTCACATCATTCCCAGTGTGCTCTCTGCCTCCTGCTTGAAGATTAAGATACTGCCCCACCATGAAGAACTCTCAACCTTCTGAAACTCTGAGCCCAAATAGACACTTTCTTTTGTAATTGTCATTGGTCATGATGTCTCTTCACAGCAATAGAGAAGTAACTAAGACAGAATTTGGTACCAGGGAGTGGGCTATTGCTGTGACAAGCCTGACAATGCGGTTTGGGGGGAGGAATGTAGAAGGGACTTCACACTAGAAAAATGATTGAATGCTATAAGTAGAACATAACAGGTCATCTGAGTAAGAGCCTGGAAGATAATGCTGAGAGCCTTGTGAACTGTGGAGGACCAGCAGTATAAAGAGGTTTTAGCAGGGCACAATATTAGCAACTAGGCTAGAGATCCTCCCTGTAATATTTTAGCAAAGAATGTGGCCACTTTCTGTCCTTGTCCCCAGAACTTGCTTGAGGCTAAATTAAAAGTAATGAACTGATTTCTTTGGCCAAGGAGATTTCAAGGCAGCCTAATATTGACTCTCTCCATGTTTATTAGCAACCACTCTTATTCAGGTGTGCAATGAAAAAGGGCAAATGGAGCAGAAAGAAAGAAATAAAAGATGTAAAGTTTGGAAAAGAACACCAAGAAATTTAAGCTTGGAGCCAAGACTTGTGCTGAAAGAGATTAGGAAACTAAGGAGAGGCTTGCCCCAAATTGGGATAAAGGAGGTGTGCCCTTGGGGCAAAATCCCACCCAGATAGGCTTTCAATTTTTTCAAAAGAAAAGGCCTAAGGAATTTTCTGTTCCTAAAAAGCAACAACAAATAAAAGCTGCTAAAAATGTGATTTAAGGAAGGCCATGCTCCGTCCCAAGCAAGAAGCTAAACTTGGCAGTGTTGTCTACATGGTTCTAGCTTTAGAGTTATGAAGAGCACATGAGTTAAATATTATGGAATCTTCCTCCCTGGTTAAGTAGAGGCTCAGAGGACTGACATGTGACAGTGGAGTCCCTAGGGCATGGAGGCCCTGAGATGCCACTGAATGAAGTTGTGAAGGTGAAGCTCCCATAGGCTCATATGTTTAAATACTTGGTCCCAGGTCTTGTTGAAAGAGGCATGTCACTGGGAGCAGGTTCTGAGGTGTCAAAGACTTTCACCATTCCCAATGTGCTCTCTGTCTCCTGCTTGGGAGATTTCAGTTGCTCCAGCCAGCATGCCTTCTACTTGCTCCTATATTGCCCCACCATGATTGACTCTAACCCACTGAAACTATAAGCCCAATTAAGTGCTCTCTTTTATAAGCTGCCTTGGTCATGGTGTTTTATCACAGCAACAAGAAAGTAACGAAGATACGAGTAAGATGCTGTGTGAGTCTGTGTCTGTTCTAGAACTTTCTAGAAAGAAAACAATCTACTGGGGCACTACATCCCCAGCCAGTTCTAAATTTCTAGGAAGATGGTACCTTCCCTCCTCTGGCACTCTTGGGTCAAGTTCATAGGCCAATCAGGGTACTTGGACATTTTAGGTCATTTTGACTGTAACCTAAGCAGAAAGGACATAGAAAATTGATTGACTATGAGATTGTACGTGACATCACTGGCGGCTCAGAAGCTAGTTTCACACTTTGGGACAAGCCCTTCCTTGCACGTACCTGCTCCCCCATTCATGTTCAATGTAGCTCTGAATTGAAGATTGTTAGATGCTGTTGCTGAGGAAGCATGCCTGGGGGGGTTGCTGCTTAAATCAATAGCAGCAGCCTTCCCGGTGCACTTTAAAATATGTGAACATACAGACTTCTCTCAGCTGGAGACTCTCATGCATTTTTACTCCACCTTAGTGCCTGCTAGCACTTGTCTGTTAGCCAGAACTAGTCTAACACAAAATAAATGAATGAGCAGAAACGATTAATGGGAAAGCTCCAGGAGCCTGCATCTTCTAGTGTTGCTTTTCATGACCCAGACTGCTTGTGCCTGAGGTTTCACGTTGCATGAAGGGGCTGCAATCATGTTTGCTGGAGGAGAATTGTTCCTCGCTCATTTG